>NW_019257831.1:29357-31161 GCF_002742605.1 Olea europaea var. sylvestris
TTTTTTTTTTTTTTTTACCATCATAACTTACAAGATGATTATCTTCTTGTGTTTGAATATAATGAGAATTTTACATTCAACGTTACAATATTCACCTTTTTCACATAATTTTAAATTCGATAATTCATTGATTTATCATTTTACTTAGTAGCATATACCTGGAAAGTTTGCTAGACACCACTTGTCGAAATTTGTACGCAATGTTTCAATCCACGACTCTTCACATCGCAATTGGAATGTTACCACAAACTTAAGATCAAATTGTGTAAAACGACGTCTCACCTTAGATTAGGCAAATTATGAGAGAAACAACTAAAAATGGGTGACACGTCTTGAACTACTAAATAACAAACTTTCAATGTTCACGGTGTACATAAATGGCCACACTGATGGAACTCACACTTGTCTATGCATGTGCAACAAATGACTGTTTCCTAGTAATTCGAGGACGTATAGTTCAATCAGATTTGGGCCTAGTTCAGATTCTGGTAGCTCCGACTACATAACTAAAGAACAAATGGAAGAAACGTTAAGTATGTACAGATAACATATAGTGTCAAATGTGTCTAGTTTGTACGACAACTTAAAGGAACACATTGCTGAGGAATCAAAACAACACGATGCTCACTACCATGCAATTCTTGAGAACCAAAAACAAATGTTTGAATAACATAAAAAATGGAGCTATTTCTTTGTTGGTGATCAACTATTTCTGTAGGTTTCACGTTTTCCTGATTTTAGTACCTGCGTCAATTTACCCTCCCTGTTAGTGCAGGAGTTTTAGAATTTAGACCATGTAGAAGAATTGCTTTGTAAGTTCACATAATAGTTTATGATTTCAGACTTTTAGAATAAACAATTAAGATTTTTACTCGCTATTTGAATTCAAGAAATGATCAGTAACTTGCGCAAGATATAGAATAGGACTTGCTGATTAACTGTTTGTAGGCTAGTGTCTGTGTTTCTATGCTTTCCCTTTTTGTGCGCCTCTTGTTTTTCTCTGCATCTCCTACAATTTTCTTGCATCATCTTGTGTGCAATGTTGTTGTTCGAGAAGATAAGAAGCTTATAACTGTTAAGGTGCACGCTAGCTTGGATTTTGATTTCCTTCTCTTTTTTATGTTCTCATGTATTTAGTTATTTGGTAATTAATAGCTCTTCGATATTTAAACTTTAGGCAGAGACATCAGAGGATTTGTGTGAGTGGAGGAGGCCCATCCTTTCTTGAACATGCTCTTTTTGATACAAATTTCCTCCCTTCTCAAACTCCATGCAGAGTCTACGTGTGGCTAAGTCGTCAATTGTTTGGACGACCAATTTTGCTTGCATTAGAAGATATAGATGAAGGCACATCCTTTCTTGAAAAAGCACTTCGATTTCTCGAGAAGTATGGTAAATTGCTGTATTCAAACTTATTTTGGTATGGAGCATAATTTAACTGAATTCATTTCAAATTGCTTGTGGGAGGATATGTTTCCTCTGCACCTGACCATTTCTTGAAGTGTTTGTACCATAACTTTTGTACAAAGATGCATGGAAATGATGGAATATACTTCATTTTAAGGAATTAATGATTTTGAAATTAAACAAACTATTATGAAATATAAGTCTTGAATTGAGTTAAATTGATGACAAAAGTCAACTATGAAGGACAAGGAAAAATTGTAAAACATCCTTCAAGGCATTCTTAAGAATTCTCTTGCTCCCTGACGTGATTCCATTTTATACATTTGGTTGTTTGTGTTTCCCCTTACTGGAAGGTGAAAAAAAATTTACAAATCACACGTATAATGCATAAATACCC
>NW_019257832.1:0-1099 GCF_002742605.1 Olea europaea var. sylvestris
TAGACAAATTGACGAAGACTGCTAGATTTTTTCTTATTAAAGTCACTTACTCATTGGATAAATTGGTAAAAATATATGTTGATGAGGTAGGCAGTTTATATAGAGCACTAATATTTATTATATTAGATAGAGATTCTCGTTTCGCTTCTAAATTTTAGCCTAGTTTATAGAAAGCTATGAGTGCTAAACTTTATTTCAGTATAGCTTTTTATCCACTGGCAGATGGTTGGTCGAAAAGAACTATACAGACTTTGGAAGACATGCTATGAGCTTGTGTATTACAGTTTAGAGGAAATTGGGATAATCATCTTCCTATAATGGAGTTTGCTTATAATAACAATTATTATTCAAGTATAGAAATGGCTCTTTTTGAAGCATCGTATGGTAGGAATGCAGAAGTCTAGTATGATGAGATGAAGTGGGCGAAAGAAAGTTATTAGGACTTGAATATGCTTAGACTACTGCAGAGAAAGTAAGGATAATTAAAGAAAAGTTAAAGACAACCTAAGATAGATAAAAACGTAGAAAAAACCCTGAATTTGAAGTTGAGGATAGAGTTTTTCTGCTATTATTGCCATGGAAGGGTGTCAAAAGTATTGGTAAACGGGGTAAATTGAGTCCAATGTATATTGGCCCATATGAAACTGTTGAACTCATTGGTTCAGTTGCTTATTGATTGGCCTTACCAACAGAATTGTCTAGAATTCACGATGTGTTTCATGTTTCCATGCTTCGTAAATATACTCTAGATCCATCTCATGTTTTGAAATCACAATCAGTGGAGTTGAAGGAAAATCTTACATATGAAGAAGAACCAGTTCAGATACTGGACAAAAGGAATGGGTCTTGCATAGTAAGATTATTCCTTTAGTTATAGTCTTATGGAGGAGGAATCATATTATAGGAGAAGCGATGTGGGAAAGTGGAGCAAATGTGTTCTAAGTATCCATGGCTTTTCTTACTTAATTAATCAAATTTCAAGGACAAAATTCTTTTCAAGGGGTGAGTTTTGTAAAGTGAATTAAAAATTAAATCAGACCAAAAACTCTATTCAATACTATCAAGCTTAAAAAAAGGAAGAAATCAAACAAATGACAGA
>NW_019257833.1:0-1099 GCF_002742605.1 Olea europaea var. sylvestris
GCTAATGAACCAAACCCATGTGAAACTTTAGTCAAATTCATTGGGAAACGCACCAACGAACAAAATTTAGAACAAATTTTAGTCAAATTTGATTTGATATACGCCAATGAACGAAATCCAAGTGAAATTTTAGTCAAATTAGACTGGAATTGCGCTAATGAAAACCCCCATGAAATTTTTGCCAAATTTGATTCGAAATGTGCCAGTGAACTAAAGTCATGTGAAATTTTAGTCAAATTAGATTAAAAACATCCCAATGAACAAATTTCGGATGAAATTTTAGTCAAATTTGATTGGAATCGCGCCAATGAAATTTTTGTCAGATTTGATTGGAAATGTACCAACGAAAAATTCGCATGAAATTGTATTCAAATTTGATTCGAAATGTGGCAATGAACCAAAGTCATATGAAATTTTAGTCAAATTTAAATAGAAAACACGACTATCACCCAAATTCAGGTGAAATTTTAGTCAAATTTGATTGGAAATGCGACTATCACCCAAAATTAGGTGAAATTTAAGTCAAATTCGATTGAGAACGCGTCATTGAACAAAATTCAGATGAAATTCTAGTCAAATTTTATTGGAAACGTACTAATGAACAAAATCCTATGAAATTTTAGTCAAATTTGATTAGAAACACGCCAATGAGCAAAATCTCGATGAAATTTTAGTCAAATTTGATTGGGATCGCGCCAATGAACCAAACCCATGTGAAATTTTAGGCAAATTTTATGGGAAACTCGCCAATGAACAAAATTCAGATAAAATTTTTAGTCAAAATTGATTTGAAACAAGCCAATGAACAAAATCCAGACGAAATTTTAGTCAAATTCGATTGGAAACACTCCAAAGAACAAAACTCATGTGAAATTTTAGTCAAATTTAAATGGAAATGCACCAACGAAAAAATTCGCTGGACAGTTTACTAAAATTTGATTCGAAATGTGCTAATGAGCCAAAGTCATGTGAAATTTTAGCAAATTTGATTGGAAACAGGGAAATGAACCAAACTCAAGTAAAATCTTGGTCAAATTTGATTGAGAATGCACCATTGAACAAAATCCAGATGAAATTCTACTCAACTTTGATTGGAAAT
>NW_019257834.1:0-1099 GCF_002742605.1 Olea europaea var. sylvestris
ATCTCACAACCTCTTTAATTTACAACTGTGTCAATTGGTCTAAACTGAATCTCATTTTCACTGGAAGAAAATGAGCTGACTTCGTTAGTCGATCCACTACTACCCATATAGCATTATTTCCTCTTGCGGACTTCGGGAATCCAACCACAAAGTCCATCGTGATATTTTCCCATTTCCATTCAGGTATATCTAGTGGATTTAACAATCCAACTGGTTTTTGGCATTCTGCGTTAACCTGTTGACATACCATGCACTTCTGCACGTACAGCCCTATACTTCTTTTCATATTTCTCCATCAAAATGTATCTCAAAGATCTCGATACATTTTTGTACCATCGGGATGTGCGGTGTACGGGGTGGGATGAGCTTCTTTCAATATCTCGTTTCTTAAGGCTTCATCCTTAGGCACGCAAATTCTTCCTCTAAATATTAGTGCCTGATCCTCAGCTACTCCAAAGTCCTTTTTCTTATCCGTACCAACTTCATTCTTAATCTTCTGCAAAAATGAGTCTTTATTTTGTGCTTCTATAATTCGATCTCTAAGAGTAGGTCGAATTATAAAACCTGCTAGACGAGCAGTGACTTGTTCTGGTGTGGTAACCACTTCGATCCGCAACTTTTCCAAGTCCTTGACTAACTCCACTTGAGAGGTGGGTAGTGACGTCAATTGTCCCATTGATTTTCTATTTAGAGCGTCGGCCACAGCATTAGCCTTACCCGGATGGTAGTGAATAGTGCAATTGTAATCGTTCACCAATTCCAACCATCGTCTTTGTCGCATATTTGATTCTTTCTGTGTGAAGAAATAGTTTAGACTTTTGTGATCTGTGTAGATATCACACTTCCGTCCATACAAGTAGTGTCGCCATATCTTCAAAGCGTGTACTATCGCTGCAAGTTCTAAATCATGCGTCGGGTAGCTCTGCTCATGTTTCTTCAATTATCTTGAAGCATAGGCTATCACTTTTCCATTCTGCATTAGTACACATCCCAATCCTCGCTTGGATACGTTGCTTTATATAACAAACCCTTTCGTACCTTCAGGTATTGTTGATACAGGTGCTGATATCAACTTCTGCTTAAGTTCTTGAAAACTTTG
>NW_019257835.1:0-1099 GCF_002742605.1 Olea europaea var. sylvestris
GTCAGCTCACGACCAACACAAGACCCCAATTCGACAGGGAAAGACGAGTCATTTTCTGTCCCTTGTTCAACTATAGGAAATATTACCTCGTTTGAAAGTGCGGCCCATATGAAGACACGCAAGCGAAATTGTGGGAGCCCATAAGCACCAGCCGCCATAATTCCCATTCTCGCTTGATAATCCAAGCCAACGAGTCGACCAAGAGCATATCTTCCAAGGAAGCCACCAGAAAACTTAACTATGTCGACCACATTTTCCATCAACACAAACCTTGGCTTCAAGAAAGCTACTATATCCATGAATACAATAAGCTGTTTGTTCTTCTCATCCATTAAAGGGTTTTCACGATTCCTAAAGCGGTTGAATCCGCTAACCCCTTGGCATGGAGGACCGCCACATATAACATCAACTGTCTCCTGTTTGGCATAACATACAAAATTTTTTATTCAAAGTAAACGTAATTGAATTATAACAGTTGATGTACATGACAAAAGCTAACCGGCAAAGGCAAGATCTTCGATTTGTAGCCTCTTGAGACAAATTCCTTTAGCTTCTCTTCGCACCCACTAGTAGGTTGGCATTTAGCATTAGCATACTCAGTAATTAGATCGGTTCAATCACACAATTTTTATATCCTACCTTAAACCATCAAATGGCTCCCATGTGTCTTCCTCAGGTCCATATCCTTTCCATCGAATCTGGACAAAATTGAAGAGGAATGGCAAAATAAGAACAATAGAAAAGTGGCATCTTTGTCAATGATAATATAATTTAAGATTGAATCTTAAAAAAAATATCACTTGATTATGTGAAAGAAAAAATTCTATTTATGTCACTACATGAAGGCATCTTCAGATACAATAATGCACCAAACAAGTCGAAATTCGTGTAACTTACTCCAAATTTGTTTGCTAACGAGAGTTTTGGAGTTGGATCCGTGCATGAAAAGGTTTACTACATAAGCGTATAATTTCGCTCAAGTCAAAATTTAAACAAAATATTATGTTCACTCACCATGAGCTTAAACTTCTAGATAAGGATGGGTTTGACTTGATGACAAATCATACAAAGATCTAAAGTTCTAATCTTGTTGCCACTC
>NW_019257836.1:0-1099 GCF_002742605.1 Olea europaea var. sylvestris
AAAAAAAAATGACAAATACTCATTGAATAATTAGTATTCATTTTACTCTGTTAAAACTTTTGGTAAAAATTTAGAAATAACAATAGTTTTTAGTCTATTTGTTTAATCTAAGGTGAGACGACATAAAATTATTCAATTTCACACATGGATAGTATTCATGTATTCAATATAGTAATGATCGATTTCAAATGTAAATAATCACATGATCAAAGTACATATACTCAATTTATAGACAAATTAGTCCAAAGCTTAATTTATAGAGAGTCATTAACAGTTATATAAGTTCAAAATGGGTACTCAAAGGATCTTCACATGATATCCAATCTTGTTATGTCATTTTTAGTGAATGAATTGTTGAGCAACAGCAACATTCTGAAAACCACCATCCTAGATGGCTTGGCTAGCACAAACATACATTTCCAAAGATGCTTGCTTCACAAGATGTTATCCTTCGAAGTGCATGAACGCATGTACGCCACCCATGTTGCTTATTGCAAGTTGCTATTCATAAGCCAGAAGGTCTCTGGCTTGAAGGCCTAGAAAAGGTGAGCATATGAAGTTAGGGAACAACCCAAATATCGTCACTTTATATGGTAATTGCAAACATGGATGCAATATTTTCTTGCTATCTACCACTCATCTTATTGCATTTAACCAGTTGTTGTCAAATGGTGCTCGCATTTGATCGAGCCCACCATTGCAAGGAACTCATAACATGTTACAAGAAAAAAATCAATTTCGAAAATAGTTGTATCCATCGTAACAAAGTAAAGGCAACTCATTGCTGCTCACATTTGATTGAGTCCACTGTTGACCTCAGAATATGTTACCAACAGATACCGGACCCACCCACACACACATAAGCCTGGTCCAACACGCTAAGACACGTGGAGGGTCTCCAATGGACATATTAAAGGTATGGGAGCGACTCAAAGGCGTGAGACGAGAAAGTTCAGAATCCGATGAGATGTTTGTATAACGATTGTACAATAATTACCAATCGATGTTTGTAGAATGCGAGTATGAATTCGTGCATGTTGTAAGAGAGTAAAATGTAAAGAATGTTATATTTGTTCTTGTGTTGAATCTTGCATTACCC
>NW_019257837.1:0-1099 GCF_002742605.1 Olea europaea var. sylvestris
GGAAGCCGATGAGCTTGCCTATACATCAATAATATTACACTTGTCTGACGCTGTCTTAAGAAAAGTGGGAAAACTAAAAACCATCAGAGAACTTTGGAAAAGACTAGAAGACTTATACTTGCTTAAATCTACACCGAATAAACTATACCTATTCGAACAATTCTTCAGCTTTAAAATGGATCCTTCAAAGGATCTCGACGACAATTTAGATGTATTTAATAAATTGGTGCAAGATATTGTCAATTGTGACGAAGCCGTGTTTGAAACCTATAAGGCCATTATCTTGCTCAATTCAATCCCGGACTCTTATAAAGAAGTTAAAAATGCCATTAAGTATGGTAGGGACACGTTAACACCTGAAATTGTCGTAGATTCTCTTAGGAGTAAGGAGATGGAAATGAGGGCTGAAAAACAGGATAGGAGGAGTGGAGAGTTGCATATAATGCGGGGTAGAACACAATTTAGGCAAGCCAGTCATGATGGATACCAAAGTAGTGGCGAATCAAGTAGTAATAGTTGGAAAAAGAAGGGGAATGGTAGACCTAGATCAAAGTCTAGAACTAAGGGTAGAAAATGCTATGGCTGTGGAGGGACAGGGCATTTTATAAAAGACTGTCATAAAGAAAAAGGAAAACAGAAGGTTAAGGAACGAGATGAGGTAAATGTGTTATCCTCTACCTCCGATACCGAAAATGGTGAAGTCTATGTGATTACTAGTCCAGTCGCATACACTACTGAATTAAATCTAACTACTAATTCTCACATGCATGAATGGATATTAGATTCTGGTGCGTCTTTTCATGTGACATCTGAAAAGAACTGGTTTGAAAACTTGCAAGAATCTAATGATGGGCAAGTAGTTCTGTGTGATAACTTCGCCTATACAATTGCTGGAATTGGAGATATAAAGATAAAATTTAACACAGGCTTTGTGTACGTGTTAAAGGAAGTTAGATACATTTCGAATTATCTAGGAATTTGATTTCAGTAGGAAGACTTGAGAAAGACAACTTCATCGGTAAAATTGAAAACGGTATGTTTAAAATGATGAAGGGTGTGTTAATCTCTATTAAGGGAATCAAGAAAAATGACATTTATA
>NW_019257838.1:0-1099 GCF_002742605.1 Olea europaea var. sylvestris
AGAATGCAAAGAAGTTCAAGGACAATTGCTATAATTGAAGAAAGACCAGACATCGCTCTATTGATTGTCGCATACCTAAGAAGTAAGCCCAATCGAATATCAACGAATTTGATGCAATATCTAATGGTATATCAGATATAAATATTTTAACCGTTATTTCAGAATGCAACAATATTGATAATCCCAAAGATTGGAGGGTGGATATGTGTGTTCCCCGTCATATTTGTGCCGACAAAGGAATGTTCTCATCCTATACTCCAACCGATGGTAAGAAGTTGTTCGTGGAAAACTCTTCAAGTTCAAAAGTTGCTGGACAAGACAGTAATTTTAAAGATGACATCAGGCGAGGAACTTAGCCTTAACAACGTCTCCATGTGTTGGATATTTGCAAGAACAAAGTATTGAATTCTATTTTAAGCAAGAATGACTTTAAATTAGTCTTTATATCGGATAAGTTTATACTTATCAAGAACAATAAGTATGTAGGCAAAGTCCATGTAAAAGGACTATTCAAGATGAATGTCCATACAGTTATACTGAATAACTCAATGAATAATATATCTACTTCTGCTTAAATTCTTGATTCGTCTAATTTATGGCATCATAGATTTAAAAATGCAAAATTTAATTCCATATGCAAGTTAATGAATTTAAGTATACTACCCATTATGCATTTTAATGCAAATAGAAAATGCGAAATTTGTGTAGAAGCTAAGTTAACCAAAGAGCCATTTCATTTGATTGAATGAAGCAAAAATTCACACAGATATATATAATATAAAGTTTGTCCAAATATATTTGTTAAAAAGCAAAGATGAAGCTTTGGAAGTGTTTGAGCACTATAAAAATGAAGTTGAAAATCAATATGAAAAATGAATAAAGACAATTCGTAGTGATCAAGTTGGAGAATATGTCGCTTCACTTGAAGAATTTTGTTCAGAAACTGGAATCATTCATCAAACAACATAACCATACTCACCTCAATCTAACAATGTTGCTGAACACAAAAATGGAACAATTAAGGAAATGATGAATGCAATGTTGATTAACTCAGGCTTATCTCAAAAACTATGGGAGGAAAGTGGTTCTTTTTACAAAT
>NW_019257839.1:0-1099 GCF_002742605.1 Olea europaea var. sylvestris
CGAATAAAATTTGACTGATTGATCGGAAACGAAAATCGCGTCGTGGGCGATTTCGTAATTTTTCGCGACGGTGTCGAAATTGGATCAAATTTGACAGATTGATAGGAAACAAAAATCGCGCCGGTGCAATTTCGTCATTTTTCGTGACGGTGTCAGAATCGGCTAAAATTTGACTGATTGATGGGAAACAAAAATCGCGCCGTGGGAAATTTCGTCATTTTTCATGACGGTGTCGAAATCGCCTAAAATTTGACCGATGGATGTGAATCAAAAATCGCGCAAAGGCAAATTCGTCATTTTTCGTGACAGTGTCGGAATCGGCTAAAAGTTGACTGATTGATGGGAAATAAAAATCGCGCCGGGGGCAATTTTGTCATTTTTCGCGAAGGTGTCGGAATCGGCTAAAATTTGACTGACTGATGGTAAACAAAAATCGCGCGGGGGCGATTTCGTCATTTTTCACGAAGGTGTTGGAATGAGCAAAAATTTGACAGATTGATCGGAAACAAAAATCGCGCAGTTGGCAATTTCGTCATTTTTCGCGACAGTTTCGAAATCGGCTAAAATTTGACTGATTGATGGGAAACAAAAATCGCGCAGGGGTAATTTCGTCATTTTTCGTGACGGTGTCGGAATCGACTAAAATTTGAATGATTGATGGGAAACAAAAATCGCGCGGGGGCGATTTCGTCATTTTTCGCGACGGTGTTGGAATGAGCAAAAATTTGACAGATGGATCGGAAAAAAAAATCGCGCCGGAGTCAATTTTGTCATTTTTCGCGACAGTGTCGAAATCGGCTACAATTTGACTGATTGATGGGAAACAAAAATCGCGCAGGGGCAATTTCGTCATTTTTCGTGACGGTGTCGGAATAAGCTAAAATTTGACTGATTGATGGGAAACAAAAATTGCGCAAGGGCAATTTCGTCATTATTCGTGACGGTGTCGGAATCGGCAAAAATTTGACTGATTGATGGGAAACAAAAATCGCGCGGGGGCGATTTCGTCATTTTTCTCGAAGGTGTTGGAATGAGCAAAAATTTGACAGATTGATCGGAAACAAAAATCGCGCCGGTGGCAATTTCGTCATTTTTCGCG
>NW_019257840.1:0-1099 GCF_002742605.1 Olea europaea var. sylvestris
TCCGACACAGTCGCGAAAAATGACGAAATTACATCCGGCGCGATTTTTGTTCCCGATAAACCTGTCAAATTTGAGCCCATTCCAACACAGTCGAGAAAAATGACGAAATTGCCGACAGCGCGATTTTTATTTCCGATCAAACTGCAAAATTTCAGCTAATTCCGACACAGTCGAGAAAAATGACGAAATTGCCCCCGGCGCAGTTTTTGTTTTACGATCAACCAGTCAAATTTTAGCCAATTCCGACACAGTCGGGAAAAATGACGAAATTGCCCCCGGCACGATTTTTGTTTCCGATCAAACCGTCAAATTTGAGCCCATTCCGACACAGTCGAGAAAAATGACGACATTGCCGCCGGCGCGATTTTTATTTCTGATCAAACTGTCAAATTTCAGCCAATTCCGACACAATCGGGAAAAATGACGAAATTGCCCCCGGCACGATTTTTGTTTCCGATCAAACCGTCAAATTTGAGCCCATTCCGATACAGTCGAGAAAAATATCGAAATTGCCCCCGGCAGGATTTTTCTTTCCGATCAAACCGCCAAATTTCAGCCAATTCCGACACAGTCGAGGAAAATGACGAAATTGCCCCCGGCGCGATTTTTATTTCCGATCAACCAGTTAAATTTTAGCCAATTCCGACGCAGTATCGAAAAATGACGAAATTACACCTGGCGCTATTTCTGTTCCCGTTCAACCTGCCAACTTTCAGCCCATTCCGATACGGGGCTCGATTTTTATTTCAGATCAAACTGCCATATTTCAGCCAATTCCGTCACAGTCGAGAAAAATGACGAAATTGCCCCCGACGCGATTTTTATTTCAGATCAAACTGCCATATTTCAGCCAATTCCGACACAGTCGAGAAAAATGACGAAATTGCCCCCGGCGCGGTTTTTGTTCCCGATCAACCTATCAAATTTGAGCCCATTCCCACACCGTCGAGAAAAATGACGAAATTGCCGCCGGAGCGATTTTTCTCTCCGACCAAACCGCCAAATTTTAGCCAAAATCCGACACAGTCGAGAAAAATGACGAAATTGCCCCCGGGTCGATTTTTGTTTCCGATCAAACTGTCAAATTTGAGCCCATTCC
>NW_019257841.1:0-1099 GCF_002742605.1 Olea europaea var. sylvestris
AACTGAAGTGAAATTTCAATCAAATTTGATTGGAAGCGCACCAATGAACAAAATTCAGATGAACTTTTAGTCAAATTTAATTGAAAACATGCCAAAAAACCAAACTCAAGTGAAATTTTGATCAAATTTGATTGGAAACACGCCAATGAACAAACCCCAAGTAAAATATAAGTCAAATTTGATCGAAAAAGCACCAATGACTCAAACTTAAGTGAAATTTTAGTCAAATTTGATTGGAAGCGCATCAGTGAACTATACCCATGTGAAATTTTAGTCAAATTTGATTGGAAACGAAACTATAAACAAAATCCAGATGAAATTTTCCTCAAATTTGATTGAAAATGCGGCATTTAACAAAATTCAGATGAAATTCTTGTCATATTTGATTTGAAGCGGGAGAACGAACAAAATTCAGACAAAATTTTAGTCAAATTTGATTGGAAACGCGACAATTAACCAAACTGAGGTTAAATTTTAGTCAAATTTGATTGGAAACACGCCAATAAACTGAAGTCAAGTGAAATTTTTGTCAAATTTGACTGGAAACACTCCAATGAACAAAACCTAGATGAAATTTTAGTCAAATTTGATTGGAAACGCGCTAATGAACTAAACCCATGGGAAATTTTATTCTAATTTGATTGGAAATAGGCAATGAACAAAACCCAGGTGCAATTTTAGTCAAATTTGATTGGAAACGATCCAATGAACTAAACCCATGTGAAATTTGAATTGGGAACGCAACAATGATCAAAATTTAAATTTTACTCGAATTTGATTGAAAACGCGTCACTGAACCGTACTCAAGTGAAATTTTAGTCAAATTTTATTGGAAACGTGCCAAACAACAAAATTCTGGTGAAATTTTAGTCAAATTCGATTGGAAATGTGCTAATGAACTGAGTCCAAGTGAAATTTTAGTAAAATTTCAAATTTGATTGGAAGAGCACCGTTGATCAAAATCCAGATGAAATTTTATTCAAATTTGATTGAATATGTGCCATTTAATGAAACTTAGATGAAATTGTAGTCATATTTTATTTGAAGCGTGACAATGAATAAAATCCAGACAAAATTTTAGACAAATTTGATTGAAAAC
>NW_019257842.1:0-30772 GCF_002742605.1 Olea europaea var. sylvestris
TTTGTTTCCAATCAACCTGCCAAATTTCAGCCCATTCCGACACCGTCGCGAAAAATGACGAAATTATCCACGGCGCAATTTTTGTTTCCAATCGACCTGCCAAATTTCAGCCCATTCCGACACCGTCGCGAAAAATGACGAAATTGCGCCTAGCGCGGTTTTTGTTCCCGATCAACCTGTCAAATTTTAGCCCATTCCGACACCGTCGCGAAAAATGACGAAATTGCCCCTGACGCGATTTTTGTTTCCAGTCAACCTGCCAAATTTCAGCCCATTTCCACACTGTCGTTAAAAATGACGAAATTGCCCACGTCACAATTTTTGTTTCCAATCAACTTGCCAAATTTTAGCCCATTCCGACACCGTCGCGAAAAATGACTAAATTGTCCCTGGCGCGGTTTTTGTTTCCGATCAACTGTCAAATTTTAGCCCATTCCGACACCGTCGCGAAAAATGACGAAATTGCCCCTGGCGCTGATTTTGTTTCCGATCAACCAGTCAAATTTTAGCCCATCTCGATAATGTCGCGAAAAATGACGAAGTTGCCCCCAGCGCGATTTTCGTTTCCAATCAACCTGCCAAAATTCAGCCCACTCCGACACCGTCGCGAAAAATGACGAAATTGCCCACGGCGCAATTTTTGTTTACAATAAACCTGCCAAATTTCAGCCAATTTCGATACCGTCGTGAAAAATGACGACATTGCCCCTAGCGGTTTTTGTTTCCGATCAACCTGTCAAATTTTTGCCCATTCCGACACCGTGGCGAAAAATTACGAAATTTCCGCCTGCGCGATTTTTGTTTCCAATCAACCTGCCAAATTTTAGCCCATTCCGAAACCGTCACGAAAAATGACGAAATTGCATTTAGCGCTGTTTTTTGTTCCCGATCAACCTGTCAAATTTAAGCCCATTCCGACACCCTCGCGAAAAATGACGAAGTTGCCCCAGGCACGACTTTTATTTTCGATCGATCTGTCAAATTTTTGCCTATTCCGACACTCTTACGAAAAATGACGAAATTGCCCCCGACGCGGTTTTTGTTTCCGATCAACCTGTCAAATTTCAGCCCATTCCGACACCGTCGCGAAAAATGACGAAATTGCCCCTGACGCGATTTTTGTTTCCAATCAACCTGCCAAATTTCAGCCCATTTCCACACTGTCGTTAAAAATGACGAAATTGCCCACGTCGCAATTTTTGTTTCCAATCAACTTGCCAAATTTTAGCCCATTCCGACACCGTCGCGAAATATGACTAAATTGTCCCTGGCGCGGTTTTTGTTTCCGATCAACTGTCAAATTTTAGCCCATTCCGACACTGTCGCGAAAAATGACGAAATTGCCCCTGGCGCTGATTTTGTTTCCGATCAACCAGTCAAATTTTAGCCCATCTCGACAATGTCGTGAAAAATGACGAAGTTGCCCCCAGCGCGATTTTTGTTTCCAATCAACCTGCCAAATTTCAGCCCACTCCGACACCGTCGCGAAAAATGACGAAATTGCCCACGGCACAATTTTTGTTTCCAATAAACCTGCCAAATTTCAGCCAATTTCGATACCGTCGTGAAAAATGACGACATTGCCCCCAGCGGTTTTTGTTTCCGATCAACCTGTCAAATTTTTGCCCATTCCGACACCGAGGCGAAAAATTACGAAATTTCCGCCTGCGCGATTTTTGTTTCCAATCAACCTGCCAAATTTTAGCCCATTCCGAAACCGTCACGAAAAATGACAAAATTGCATTTAGCGCTGTTTTTTGTTCCCGATCAACCTGTCAAATTTTAGCCCATTCCGACACCCTCGTGAAAAATGACGAAGTTACCCCTACGCGATTTTTGTTTCCAATCAACCTGCCAAATTTCAGCCCATTCCGACACCGTCGCGAAAAATGTCGAAATTGTCCACGGCGCAATTTTCGTTTCCAATCAACCTGCCAAATTTCAGCCCTTTCGATATCGTCGCGAAAAATGATGAAATTGCCCCTAGCGCGGTTTTTGTTTCCGATCAACCTGTCAAATTTTAGCCCATTCCGACACCGTCGCGAAAAATGACGAAATTTCCCCAGGCGCGATTTTTGTTTCCAATCAACCAGCCACATTTCAGCCCATTCCGAAATCGGCACGAAAAATGACGAAATTACCCTTAACGCGGTTCTTTGTTCCCGATCAACCTGTCAAATTTTAGTCCATTCCAACACTGTCGCGAAAAATGACGAAATTGCCCCTGCGGGATTTTTGTTTCCAATCAACCTGCCAAATTTCAGCCCATTCCGACACCGTCGGGAAAAATGACGAAATTGCCCCTTGAGCGGTTTTTGTTTCCGCTCAACCTGCCAAATCTCAGCCCATTCCGACACCGTCGCGAAAAATGACGAAATTTCTCCCGACGCGATTTTTGTTTCCAATCAACTTGCCAAATTTCAGTCCATTCCGAAACCGTCGCGAAAAATGAAAAAATTGCCCCGGGCGCGACTTTTGTTTTCGATCAATCTATCAAATTTTTGCTTATTCCGACACCGTTGCGAAAAATGACGAAATTGCCCCCGGCGCGGTTTTTGTTTCCGATCAACCTGTCAAATTTCAGCCCATTTCGACACCGCTGCGAAAAATGATGAAATTGCCCTCTGGGCGATTTTTGTTTACAATCAACCTGCCAAATTTCGGCACATTCCGACACCGTCGCGAAAAATAACGAAATTGCCTCCGCGCAATTTTTGATTCCGATCAACCTGTCAAATTTTAGCCCATTCTGAAATCGTCGTGAAAAATGACGAAATTGCCCCCGACTCGATTTTTGTTTCCAATCAACTTGCCAAATTTCAGCCCATTCCGACACCGTCACGAAAAATGACGAAATTTCCCCCGGCGCGATTTTTGTTTCCAATCAACTTGCCAAATTTAATCCATTCCGAAACCGTCGCGAAAAATGACAATATAGCCCCGTACGCGACTTTTGTTTCCGATCAATCTGTCATATTTTTGCCCATTCCGACGCCGTTGCGAAAAATGACGAAATAGCCCCCGGCGTGGTTTTTGTTTCCGATCAACCTGTCAAATTTCAGCCCATTCCGACACCGTTACGAAAAATAACGAAATTGCCCTCTGGGCGATTTTTGTTTCCAACCAACCTGCCAAATTTCAGCCCATTCCGAAACCGTCGCGAAAAATGACGAAATTGCCCCTGAGCGATTTTTGTTTCCGATCGACCTGTCAAATTTGAGCCCATTCCGACATCGTCGCGAAAAATGACGAAATTGCCCCCGACACGATTTTTTTTTAAATCAACCTGCCAAATTTCAGCCCATTTAGACACCGTCGTGAAAAATGACGAAATTGCTGACATCGCAATTTTTGTTTCCAATCAACCTGCAGAATTTTCGCCCATTCCGACACCGTCGCGAAAAATGACTTAATTGCCCCTTGCGCGGTTTTTGTTTCCGATCAACTTGTCAAATTTTAGCCCATTCCGACACCGTCACGAAAAATGAAGAAATTGCCCCTGGCGCGTATTTTGTTTCCGATCAACCAGTCAAATTTTAGCCCATTCTGACAACGTCGCGAAAAATGACGGAGTTGCCCCTGCGCGATTTTTGTTTCCAATCAACCTGCCAAATTTCAGCCCATTCCGACACCGTCGTGAAAAATGACGAAATTGCTGACATCGCAATTTTTGTTTCCAATCAACCTACAGAATTTCAGCCCATTCCGACACCGTCGCGAAAAATGACTTAATTGCCCCTTGCGCGGTTTTTGTTTCCGATCAACTTGTCAAATTTTAGCCCATTCCGACACCGTCGCGAAAAATGAAGAAATTACCCCTGGCGCGTATTTTGTTTCCGATCAACCAGTCAAATTTTAGCCCATTCTGACAACGTCGCGAAAAATGACGGAGTTGCCCCTGCGCGATTTTTGTTTCCAATCAACCTGCCAAATTTCAGCCCATTCCGACACCGTCGAGAAAAATGACGAAATTGCCCACGGCGCAATTTTTGTTTCCGATCAACCTGCCAAATTTCAGCCCATTCCGACACCGTCGCGAAAAATGACTAAATTGCCCCTTGCGCGGTTTTTGTTTCCGATCAACCTGTCAAATTTTAGCCCATTCCGACACCGTCGCGAAAAATGAAGAAATTGCCCCTGGCGCGTATTTTGTTTCCGATCAACCAGTCAAATTTTAGCCCATTCCGACAACGTCACGAAAAATGACGGAGTTGCCCCTGCGTGATTTTTATTTCCAATCAACCTGCCAAATTTCGGCCCATTCCGACACCGTCGCGAAAAATGACGAAATTACCCACGGCGCAATTTTTGTTTCCAATCAACCTGCCAAATTTCAGCCCATTCCGACACCGTCGCGAAACCGACGCGAAAAATGACTAAATTACCCCTTGCGCGATTTTTGTTTCCAATCAACTTGCCAAATTTCAGCCCATTCCGACACCGTCGCGAAAAATGACGAAATTGCCCACGGCGCAGTTTTTGTTTCCAATCAACCTGCCAAATTTCAGCCCATTCGGACACCGTCGCGAAAAATGACGAAATTTCCCACCGTGCAATTTTTGTTTCCAATCAACCTGCCAAATTTCGGCCCATTCCAAAACCGTCACGAAAAATGATGAAATTGCACTTAACGCGGTTTTTTGTTCCCGATCAACCTGTCAAATTTTAGCCCATTCCGACACCGTCGCGAAAAATGACGAAATTGCCCCAGGCACGACTTTTATTTTCGATCGATCTGTCAAATTTTTGCCTATTCCGACACTCTTACGAAAAATGACGAAATTGCCCCCGACGCGATTTTTGTTTCCGATCAACCTGTCAAATTTCAGCCCATTCCGACATCGTCGCGAAAAATGACGGAATTGCCCTCTGGGCGATTTTTGTTTCCAATCAACCTGCCAAATTTCAGCCCATTCCGAAACCATCAAGAAAAAATGACGAAATTGCCCCGTGCGCGACTTTTGTTTCCGATCAATCTGTCATATTTTTGCACATTCCGACGCCGTTGCGAAAAATGACGAAATTGCCCCCGGCGTGGTTTTTGTTTCCGATCAACCTGTCAAATTTCAGCCCATTCCGACACCATTACGAAAAATAACGAAATTGCCCTCTGGGCGATTTTTGTTTCCAATCAACCTGCCAAATTTCAGCCCATTCCGACACCGTCGCGAAAAATGACGAAGTTGCCCCCTGCGCAATTTTTGTTTCCAATCAACCTGCCAAATTTCAGCCCATTCCGACACCGTCGCGAAAAATGACGAAATTGCCCCTGCGCGATTTTTGTTTCCGATCGACCTGTCAAATTTGAGCCCATTCCGACATCGTCGCGAAAAATGACGAAATTGCCCCCGACATGATTTTTGTTTTAAATCAACCTGCCAAATTTCAGCCCATTTAGACACCGTCGTGAAAAATGACGAAATTGCTGACATCGCAATTTTTGTTTCCAATCAACCTGCAGAATTTTAGCCCATTCCGACACCGTCACGAAAAATGACTTAATTGCCCCTTGCGCGATTTTTGTTTCTGATCAACTTGTCAAATTTTAGCCCATTCCGACACCGTCGCGAAAAATGAAGAAATTGCCCCTGGCGCGTATTTTGTTTCCGATCAACCAGTCAAATTTTAGCCCATTCTGACAACGTCGCGAAAAATGACGGAGTTGCCCCTGCGCGATTTTTGTTTCCAATCAACCTGTCAAATTTTAGCCAATTTCGACATCGTCACGAAAAATGACGAAATTGCCCCCGACGCGATTTTTGTTTCCAATCAACTTGCCAAATTTCAGCCCATTACGACACCGTCGCGAAAAATGATGAAATTGCCCCCGGTGCAATTTTTGTTTCCAGTCAACCTGGCAGATTTCCGCCCATTCCGAAACTGTCACGAAGAATGACGAAATTGCCCTTAGCGCGGTTTTTTGTTCCCGATCAACCTGTCAAATTTTAGCCCATTCCGGCACCGTCGCGAAAAATGACGAAGTTGCCCCAGCGCGATTTTTTTATCCAATCAACCTGCCAAATTTCAGCCCATTCTGAAACCGTCACGAAAAATGACGAAATTGCCCTTAGCGCGGTTTTTTGTTCCCGATCAGCCCGTCAAATTTTAGCCCATTCCGACACCGTCGCGAAAAATGACGAAGTTGCCCCCGCGCGATTTTTGTTTCCAATCAACCTGCCAAATTTCAGTCCATTCGGACACCGTCGCGAAAAATGACGAAATTGCCCACGGCGCAATTATTGTTTCCGATCAACCTACCAGATTTCAGCCCATTCCGACACCGTCGCGAAAAGTGACGAAATTTCCCCCGGCGCGATTTTTGTTTCAAATCAAGTTGCCAAATTTCAGTCCATTCCGAAATCGTCGCGAAAAATGACAAAATTGCCCGGGGCGCGACTTTTGTTTTCGATCAATCTGTCAAATTTTTGCCAATTCCGACACCGTTGCTAAAAATGACGAAATTGCCCTTGGCGCGGTTTTTGTTTTCGATCAACCAGTCAAATTTCAGCCCATTCCGACACCGTTGCGAAAAATGACGAAAATGCCCTCTGGGTGATTTTTCTTTCGAATCGACCAGCCAAATTTTAGCCCATTCCGACACCGTCGCGAAAAATGACGAAATTGGCCCCGCGCGATTTTTGATTCCGATCAACCTGTCAAATTTTAGCCCATTCCGACATCGTCGCGAAAAATGACGAAATTGCCCCCGCGCGATTTTTGATTCCGATCAACCTGTCAAATTTTAGCCCATTCCGACATCGTCGCGAAAAATGACGAAATTGCCCCCGACGCGATTTTTATTTCCAATCAACTTGCCAAATTTCGGCCCATTCCAACACCGTCGCGAAAAATGACGAAATTGCCCCCGGCGCAATTTTTGTCTCCAGTCAACCTGCCAAATTTCAGCCCATTCCAAAACCGTCACGAAAAATGACGAAATTGCCCTTAGCGCTGTTTTTTGTTCCCGATCAGCCTATCAAACTTTAGCCCATTCCGACACCGTCGCGAAAAATGACGAAGTTGCCCCAGCGCGATTTTTTTATCCAATCAACCTACCAAATTTCAGCCCATTCCGAAACCGTCACGAAAAATGACAAAATTGCCCTTAGCGCGGTTTTTTGGTCCCGATCAACCTGTCAAATTTTAGCCCATTCCGATATCGTTACGAAAAATGACGAAGTTGTCCCTGCGCGATTATTGTTTCCAATCAACCTGTCAAATTTCAGTCCATTCCGACACCGTCGCGAAAAATGACGAAATTGCCCACGGCGCAATTTTTGTTTCCAATCAACCTGCCAGATTTCAACCCATTCCGACACCGTCGCGAAAAATGACGAAATTTCCCCCGTCGCGATTTTTGTTTCCAATCAACTTGCCAAATTTCAGTCCATTCTGAAACCGTCGCGAAAAATGACAACATTACCCCGGGCTCGACATTTGTTTCCGATCAATCTGTCAAATTTTTGCCCATTCCAACACCGTTGCGAAAAATGACGAAATTGCCCCCGGCGCGGTTTTTGTTTCCGATCAACCTGTCAAATTTCAGCCCATTCCGACACCGTTACGAAAAATGACGAAATTGCCCTCTGGGCGATTTTTGTTTCCAATCAACCTGCCAAATTTCAGCCCATTCCGACACCGTCGCGAAAAATGACTAAATTGCCCCCGCGCGATTTTTGTTTCCGATCTACCTGTCAAATTTTAGCCCATTTCAAAATCATCGCGAAAAATGACGAAATTGCCCCCGACGTGATTTTTGTTTCAAATAAACCTGGCAAATTTCAGCCCATTTAGTCACCGTCGTGAAAAATGATGAAATTGCCAACGTCGCAATTTTTGTTTCCAATCAACTTGCAAAATTTCAGCCCATTCCGACACCGTCGCGAAAAACGACTAAATTGCCACCGCGCGATTTTTGTTTCCGATCTACCTGTCAAATTTTAGCCCATTTCGACAACATCGCGAAAAATGACGAAATTGCCCCCGACGCGATTTTTGTTTCAATTAAACCTGGCAAATTTCAGCCCATTTAGTCACCGTCGTGAAAAATGATGAAATTGCCAACGTCGCAATTTTTGTTTCCAATCAACCTGCCAAATTTCGGCCCATTCCGATACCTTCGTGAAAAATGTCGAAATTGCCCCGAGCGTGGTTTTTGTTTCCGGTCAACCTATCAAATTTTTGCCCATTCCGACACCGTTGCAAAAAATGATGAAATTTCCCCCGGGGCGAATTTTCTTTCCAATCAACCTACCAAATTTCAGCCCATTCCGATACCGTCGCGAAAAATGATGAAATTGCCCTCGCGCGATTTTTGTTTACGATCAACCTGTCAAATTTTAGCCCATTCCGACACCGTCGCGAAAAATGACGAAATTTCCCCCTGCGCGATTTTTGCTTCCAATCAACCTGCCAAATTTCAGCCCATTCCAATACTGTCGCGAAGAATGACGAAATTGCCCCGAGCGTGGTTCTTGTTTCTGATAAACCTGTCAAATTTTAGCCCATTTCGACACCGTCGCGAAAAATGGCGAAATTTCCCCCGGCGCGATTTTTGTTTCCAATCAACCTGCCAAACTTCAGCCCATTCCGGTGACGTCGCGAAAAATGACAAAATTGCCCCGAGCGCGATTTTTATTTCCGATCAACCTGTCAAATTTTAGCCCATTTCGACATCGTCGCGAAAAATGACGAAATTGCCCCCAAAGCGATTTATGTTTCCAATCAACTTGCCAAATTTCAGCCCATTCCGACACCGTAGCGAAAAATGACGAAATTGCCCCCGGCGCAATTTTTGTTTCCAGTCAACCTGCCAAATTTTAGCCCATTCCGAAACTGTCACGAAAATGACGAAATTGCCCTTAGTGCGGTTTTTTGATCCCGATCAACCAGTCAAATTTTAGCCCATTCCGACACCTTCGCGAAAAATGAAGAAATTGCCCCTGGCGCGGATTTTGTTTCCGATCAACCAGTCAAATTTTAGCCCATTCCGACAACGTCGAGAAAAATGACGAAGTTGCCCCCTGTGCGATTTTTGTTTCCAATCAACCTGCCAAATTTCAGCCCATTCCGACACCGTCGCGACAAATGACGAAATTGCCCATGGCGCAATTTTTTTGTTTCCAATCAACCTGCCAAATTTCAGCCCACTCCGACACCGTAGCGAAAAATGACGAAATTTCCCACGGTGCAATTTTTGTTTCCAAACAATCTGCCAAATTTCAGCCCATTCCGATACCGTCGTGAAAAATGACGAAATTGCCCCTAGCGTGGTTTTTGTTTCCGATCAACCTGTCAAATTTTAGCCCATTTCGACACCGTCACGAAAAATGACAAAATTTCCCCCGGCGCGATTTTTGTTTCCAATCAACCTGCCAAATTTCAGCCCATTCCGATACCGTCGCGAAAAATGACGAAGTTGCCCACGGCGCAATTTTTGTTTCCAATCAACCTGTCAGATTTAAGCCCATTCCGACACCGTCGCGAAAAATAACGAAATTTTCCCCGGCGCGATTTTTGTTTCCAATCAACTTGACAAATTTCAGTCATTCAAAAACCGTTGTGAAAAATGACAACATTGCCCCGGGCGTGACTTTTGTTTCCGATCAATTTGTCAAATTTTTGTCCGTTCCGACACCGTTGCGAAAAATGACGAAATTGCCCCCGGCGCGGTTTTTGTTTCCGATCAACCTATCAAATTTCAGCCCATTCCGACACCGTCGCGAAAAATGAAGAAATTATCCCTGGCGCGGATTTTGTTTCCGATCAACCAGTCAAATTTTAGCCCATTCCGACAACGTCGCGAAAAATGACGAAGTTGCCCCCTGCACGATTTTTGTTTTCAATCAACCTGCCAAATTTCAGCCCATTCCGACACCGTCGCGAAAAATGACGAAATTGCCCCCGCGCGATTTTTGTTTCCGATCAACCTGTCAAATTTAAGCCCATTCCGACATCATCTCGAAAAATGACGAAATTGCCCCCGACGCGATTTTTTTAAATCAACCAGCCAAATTTCAGCCCATTTAGACACCGTCGTGAAAAATGACGAAATTGTCGACGTCGCAATTTTTGTTTCCAATCAACCTGCCAAATTTATGCCCATTCCGACACCGTTGCGAAAAATGACTAAATTACCCCTTGCGCGACTTTTGTTTCCGATCAACCTGTCAAATTTCACCCCATTCCGACACCGTCGTGAAAAATGAAGAAATTATCCCTGGCGCGGATTTTGTTTCCGATCAACCAGTCAAATTTTAGCCCATTCCGACAACGTCGCGAAAAATGACGAAGTTGCCCCCTGCACGATTTTTGTTTTCAATCAACCTGCCAAATTTCAGCCCATTCCGACACCGTCGTGAAAAATGACGAAATTGCCCCCGACGCGATTTTTGTTTCCTATCATCTTGCCAAATTTCAGCCCATTCCGACACCGTCGCGAAAAATGACGAAATTGCCCCCGGCGCAATTTCTGTTTCCAGTCAACCTGCCAAATTTCAGCCCATTCTGAAACCGTCACGAAAAATGACGAAATTGCCCTTAGAGCGGTTTTTTATTCCCGATCAACCTTTCAAATTTTATCCCATTCCGACACCGTCGCGAAAAATGACGAAGTTGCCCCTGCGCGATTTTTGTTTCCAATCAACCTACCAAATTTCAGTCCATTCCGACACCGTCGCGAAAAATGACGAAATTGCCCTCGGTGCAATTTTTGTTTCCAATCAACCTGCCAGATTTCAGCCCATTCCGACACGGTCGCAAAAAATGACGAAATTTCCCTCGGCGCAATTTTTATTTCCAATCAACTTGCCAAATTTTAGTCCATTCCGAAACTGTCGCGAAAAATGACAACATTGCCCCGGGCCGACTTTTGTTTCCGATCAATCTGTCAAATTTTTGCCCATTACGACACCGTTGCGAAAAATGACGAAATTGCCCCCGGCGCGGTTTTTGTTTCCGATCAACCTGTCAAATTTCAGCCCATTCCGACCCCGTTACGAAAAATGACGAAATTGGCCTCTGGGACATTTTTGTTTCCAATCAACCTGCCAAATTTCAGCCCATTCCGACACTGTCGCGAAAAATGACGAAATTGCCCCCGCGCGATTTTTTTTTCCGATCAACTTGTCAAATTTTAGCCCATTCCGACATCGTCGCGAAAAATGACGAAATTGCCCCCGACGCGATTTTTGTTTCAAATCAACCTGCCAAATTTCAGCCCATTTAGACACCGTCGTGAAAAATGACGAAATTGCCGACGTCGCAATTTTTGTTTCCACTCAACCTGCCAAATTTTAGCCCATTCCGACCCCGTCGCGAAAAATGACTAAATTGCCCCTTGCGCGGTTTTTATTTCCAATCAACCTGTCAAATTTTACCCGATTCCGAAACCGTCGCGAAAAATGACGAAATTGCCCCTGCGCGATTTTTGATTCCGATCAACCTATCAAATTTTAGTCCATTCCGACATCGTCACGAAAAATGACGAAATTGCCCCCGACGCGATTTTTGTTTCCAATCAACTTGCAAAATTTCAGCCAATACCGACTACGTCGCGAAAAATGACGAAATTGCCCCCGGCGCAATTTTTGTTTCCAGTCAACCTGCCAAATTTCAGCCCATTCCGAAACCGTCACGAAAAATGACGAAATTGCCCTTAGCGCGGTTTTTTGTTCCCGATCAACCTGTCAAATTTTAGCCCATTCCGAGACCGTCGCGAAAAATGACGAAATTACCCACGGTGCAATTTTTGTTTCCAATCAACCTACCAAATTTCAGCCCATTCCGATACCGTCGCGAAAAATGACGAAATTGCCCCGCGCGATTTTTGATTTCGATCAACCTGTCATATTTTAGCCCATTCCGACATCGGCGCGAAAAATGACGAAATTGCCCCCAACGCGATTTTTGTTTCCAATCAACTTGCCAAATTTCAGTCCATTCCGAAACCGTCGCGAAAAATGACAAAATTGCCCCGGGCGCGACTTTTGTTTTCGATCAATCTGTCAAATTTTTGCCTATTCTGACACCGTTGCAAAAAATGACGAAATTACCTTTGACGTGATTTTTGTTTCCGATCAACTGTCAAATTTCAGCCAATTTCGACAACGTTGCGAAAAATGACGAAATTGCCCTCTGGGCGTTTTTTGTTTCCAATCAACCTGCCAGATTTCAGCCCATTCCGACACCGTCGCGAAAAATGACGAAATTGCCCCCGCGCGATTTTTGGTTCCGATCAACCTGTCAAATTTTTGCCCGTTCCGACATCGACGCGAAAAATGACGAAATTGCCCCGACGCGATTTTTGTTTCAAATCAACCTGCCAAATTTCAGCCCATTTAGACACCGTCGTGAAAAATGACGAAATTGCCGACGTCGCAATTTTTGTTTCCAATCAACCTGCCAAATTTCAGCCCATTCCGACACCGTCGCGAAAAATGACTAAATTGCCCCTTTCGCGGTTTTTGTTTCCGATCAACCCGTCAAAGCTTACCCCATTCCGACACTGTCGCGAAAAATGAAGAAATTGCCCCTAGCGCGGATTTTGTTTCCGATCAACCAGTCAAATTTTAGCCCATTCCGTCAACGTCGCGAAAAATGACGGAGTTGCCCCCTGCGCGATTTTTGTTTCCAATCAACCGGCCAAATTTCAACCAATTCCGACACCGTCGCAAAAAATGACGAAATTGCCCACGGCGCAATTTTTGTTTCCAACCAACCTGCCAAATTTCAGCCCATTCCGACACCGTCGCGAAAAATGACGAAATTTCCCACGGTGCAATTTTTGTTTCCAATCAACCTGCCAAATTTCAGCCCATTCCGACACCGTCGCGAAAAATGACGAAATTTCCCACGGTGCAATTTTTGTTTCCAATCAACCTGCCAAATTTCAGCCCATTCCGATACCGTAGCGAAAAATGACGAAATTGCCCCTAGCGTGGTTTTTGTATCCAATCAACCCGTCAAATTTTGGCCCATTCCGACACCGTCGCGAAAAATGACGAAATTTCCCTCGGCGCGATTTTTATTTCCAATCAACCTGCCAAATTTCAGCCCATTCCGACACCGTCGCGAAAAATGACGAAATTGCCCACGGCGCAATTTTTGTTTCCAATCAACTTGCTAGATTTCAGCCCATTCCAACACCGTCGCGAAAAATGACGAAATTTCCCCCGGCGCGATTTTTGTTTCCAATCAAGTTGCCGAATTTCAGTCCATTCTGAAACTGTCACGAAAAATGACAACATTGCCCCAGGCACGACTTTTGTTTCCGATCAATCTGTCAAATTTTTGCCCATTCCGACACCGTTGCGAAAAATGACGAAGTTGCCCCCGGCGCGGTTTTTGTTTCCGATCAACCTGTCAAATTGCAGCCCATTCCGACACCGTTACGAAAAATGACGACATTGCCCTCTGGGCGATTTTTGTTTCCAATCAACCTGCCAAATTTCAGCCCATTCCGACACCGCCGCGAAAAATGACGAAATTGCCCCCGCGCGATTTTTGTTTCCGATCAACCTGTCAAATTTTAGCCCATTCCGACGTCGTCGCGAAAAATGAAGAAATTGCCCCCGACGCGATTTTTGTTTCAAATCAACCTGCCAAATTTCAGCCCATTTAGACATGGTCGTGAAAAATGACGAAGTTGCCGACGTCGCAATTTTTGTTTCCAATCAACCTGCCAAATTTCAGCCCATTCCGACTCCGTTGCGAAAAATGACTAAATTGCCCCTTGCGCGGTTTTTGTTTCCGATCAACCTATCAAATTTTGCCCCATTCCAACACCATCGCGAAAAATGATGAAATTACCCCGCGCGATTTTTTATTCCGATCAACCTGTCAAATTTTAGCCCATTCCGACATCGTCTTGAAAAAAGACGAAATTGTCCCCGACGCGATTTTTGCTTCCAATCAACTTGCCAAATTTCTGCCCATTCCGACACCGTCGCGAAAAATGACGAAATTGCCCCCGGTGCAATTTTTGTTTCCAGCCAACCTGCCAAATTTCAGCCCATTCCGAAATCGTCACGAAAAATGACGAAATTGCACTTAGCGCGGTTTTTTGTTCCCGATCAACCTGTCAAATTTTGGCCCATTCCGAGGCCGTCGTGAAAAATGACAAAATTACCCACGGTGCAATTTTTGTTTCCAATCAACTTACCAAATTTCAGCCCATTCCGATACCGTCGCGAAAAATGATGAAATTGCCCCCGCGCGATTTTTGATTCCGATCAACCTGTCATATTTTAGCCCATTCCGACATCGGCGCGAAAAATGACGAAATTTCCGCCGACGCGATTTTTGTTTCCAATCAACTTGCCAAATTTCAGTCCATTCCGAAACCGTCGTGAAAAATGACAAAATTGCCCTGGGAGCGACTTTTGTTTTCGGTCAATCTGTCAAATTTTTGCCCATTCCAACACCGTTGCGAAAAATGACGAAATTGCCCCGGGCGCGGTTTTTGTTTCCGATCAACTGTCAAATTTCAGCCAATTCCGACAATGTTGCGAAAAATGATGAAATTGCCCTCGGGGTTTTTTTGTTTCCAATCAACGTGCCAGATTTCTGCCCATTCCGACACCGTCGCGAAAAATGACGAAATTGCCCCCGCGCGATTTTCGATTCCGATCAACCTGTCAAATTTTAGCCCATTCCGACATCGTCGCGAAAAATGACGAAATTGCCCCTGACGCGATTTTTGTTTCCAATCAACTTGCCAAATTTCAACCCATTTTGACACCGTCGCGAAAAATGACGAATTTGCCCTCGGGACAATTTTTGTTTCTAGTCAACCTGCCAAATTTCAGCCCATTCCGAAACCGTCATGAAAAATGACGAAATTGCCCTTAGCGCGATTTTTTGTTCCCGATCAACCTGTCAAATTTTAGCCCATTATGACACCGTCGCGAAAAATGACGAAGTTGCCCCGGCGCGGTTTTTGTTTCCGATCAACCTGTCAAATTTTACCCCATTCCGACACCGTCGCGAAAAATGACGAAATTGCCCCTGCGCGATTTTTGATTCCGATCAACCTGTCAAATTTTAGCCCATTCCGGCATCGTCGCAAAAAATGACGAAATTGCCCCCGACGCGATTTTTGTTTCCAATCATCTTGCCAAATTTCAGCCCATTCCGACACCGTCGCGAAAAATGACGAAATTGCCCCCGGCGCAATTTTTGTTTCCAGTCAACCTGCCAAATTTCAGCCCATTCCGAAACCGTCACGAAAAATGACGAAATTTCCCTTAGCGCGATTTTTTGTTCCCGATCAACCTGTCAAATTTTAGCCCATTATGACACCGTCGCGAAAAATGACGAAATTGCCCCCGACGCGATTTTTGTTTCCAATCAACCTGCCAAATTTCAGCCCGTTTAGACACCGTCGTGAAAAATGACGAAATTGCCGACGTCGCAATTTTTGTTTCCAATCAACCTGCCAAATTTCAGCTCATTCCGACTCCGTTGCGAAAAATTACTAAATTGTCCCTTGCGCGGTTTTTGTTTCCGATCAACCTGTCATATTTTACCCCATTCCGACACTGTCGCGAAAAATGATGAAATTGCCCCCGACGCGATTTTTGCTTCCAATCAACTTGCCAAATTTCAGCCCATTCCGACACCGTCGCGAAAAATGACGAAATTGCCCCCGGCGCAATTTTTGTTTCCAGCCAACCTGCCAAATTTCAGCCCATTCCGAAATCGTCACGAAAAATGACGAAATTGCACTTAGCGCGGTTTTTTGTTCCCGATCAACCTTTCAAATTTTGGCCCATTCCGAGACCGTCGCGAAAAATGACAAAATTACCCACGGTGCAATTTTTGTTTCCAATCAACTTACCAAATTTCAGCCCATTCCGATACCGTCGCGAAAAATGACGAAATTGCCCCCGTGCGATTTTTGATTCCGATCAACCTCTCATATTTTAGCCCATTCTGACATCGGCGCGAAAAATGACGAAATTTCCCTCGACGCGATTTTTGTTTCCAATCAACTTGCCAAATTTCAGTCCATTCCGAAACCGTCGTGAAAAACGACAAAATTGCCCCGGGCGCGACTTTTCTTTTCGGACAATCTGTCAAATTTTTGCCCATTCCGACACCGTTGCGAAAAATGACGAAATTGCCCCGGGCGCGGTCTATGTTTCCGATCAACTGTCAAATTTTAGCCAATTCCGACAACGTTGCGAAAAATGACGAAATTGCCCTCTGGGTGTTTTTTGTTTCAAATCAACCTGCCAGATTTCCGCCCATTCCGACACCGTCGCGAAAAATGACGAAATTGCTCACGCGCGATTTTCGATTCCGATCAACCTGTCAAATTTTAGCCCATTCCGACATCGTCACGAAAAATGACGAAATTGCCCCTGACGCGATTTTTGTTTCCTATCAACTTGCCAAATTTCAGCCCATTTCGACACCGTCGCGAAAAATGACGAATTTGCCCCCGGCGCAATTTTTGTTTCCAGTCAACCTGCCAAATTTCAGCCCATTCCGAAATCGTCACGAAAAATGACGAAATTGCCCCTAGCGTGGTTTTTGTTTCCGATCAACCTGTCAAATTTTAGCCCATTCCGACACCGTCGCGAAAAATGACGAAATTTCCCTCGGCGGGATTTTTGTTTCCAATCAACCTGCCAAATTTCAGCCCATTCTGATAACGTCGAGAAAAGTGACGAAATTGCCCACGGCCAATTTTTGTGTTCCAATCAACCTGCCATATTTCAGCCCATTCCGACACCGTCGCGAAAAATGACGAAATTTCCCCGGCACGATTTTTGTTTCCAATCAACTTGCCAAATTTCAGTCCATTCCGAAACCGTCGTGAAAAAAGACAACATTGCCCCGGGCGCGACTTTTGTTTCCGATCAATCTGTGAAATTTTTGCCCATTCCGACACCGTTGCGAAAAAAGACTAAATTGCCCCCGGCGCGGTTTTTGTTTCGGATCAACCTGTCAAATTTCAGCCCATTCCGACACCGTTACGAAAAATGACGAAATTGCCCTCTGGGCGATTTTTGTTTCCAATCAACCTGCCAGATTTCAGCCCATTCTGACACCATCGCGAAAAATGACGAAATTGCCCCCGCGCGATTTTCGATTCCGATCAACCTGTCAAATTTTAGCGCATTCAGACACCGTCGCGAAAAATGACTAAATTGCCCCCGGCGCGATTTTTGTTTCCAATCAACCTGTCAAATTTTAGCCCATTTCGACACCGTCGCGAAAAATGACGAAATTGCCCCCGCGCGATTTTCGATTCCGATCAACCTGTCAAATTTTAGCCCATTCCGACATCGTCATGAAAAATGACGAAATTGCCCCTGACGCGATTTTTGTTTCCAATCAACTTGCCAAATTTCAGCCCATTTCGACACCGTCGCGAAAAATGACGAATTTGCCCCCGGCGCAATTTTTGTTTCCAGTCAACCTGCCAAATTTCAGCCCATTCCGAAATCGTCACGAAAAATGACGAAATTGCCCCTAGCGTGGTTTTTGTTTCCGATCAACTTGTCAAATTTTAGCCCATTCCGACACCGTCGCGAAAAATGACGAAATTTCCCTCGGCGCGATTTTTGTTTCCAATCAAACTGCCAAATTTCAGCCCATTCCGATAACGTCGTGAAAAGTGACGAAATTGCCCACGGCCAATTTTTGTGTTCCAATCAACCTGCCATATTTCAGCCCATTCCGACACCGTCGCGAAAAATGATGAAATTTCCCCGGCACGATTTTTGTTTCCAATCAACTTGCCAAATTTCAGTCCATTCCGAAACCGTCGTGAAAAAAGACAACATTGCCCCGGGCGCGACTTTTGTTTCCGAACAATCTGTGAAATTATTGCCCATTCCGACACCGTTGTGAAAAATGACTAAATTGCCCCCGGCGCGGTTTTTGTTTCCGATCAACCTGTCAAATTTCAGCCCATTCCGACACCGTTACGAAAAATGACGAAATTGCCCTCTGGGCGATTTTTGTTTCCAATCAACCTGCCAAATTTCAGCCCATTCCGACATCGTCGCGAAAAATGACGAAATTGCCCATGGCGCAATTTTTGTTTCCAATCAACCTACCAGATTTCAGCCCATTCTGACACCATCGCGAAAAATGACAAAGTTGCCCCCTGCGCGATTTTTGTTTCCAATCAACCTGCCAAATTTCAGCCCATTCCGATACCGTCGCAAAAAATGAAGAAATTGCCCACGGCGCAATTTTTGTTTCCAATCAACCGGCCAAATTTCAGCCCATGCCGACACCATCGCGAAAAATGACGAAAGTTCCCACGGTGCAATTGTTATTTCCAATCAACCTGCCAAATTTCAGCCCATTCCGATACTGTCGCGAAAAATGACGAAATTGCCCCTAGCGTGGTTTTTCTTTCCGATCAACCTGTCAAATTTTAGCCCATTCCGACACCGTCGCGAAAAATGACGAAATTTTCCCCGGCGCGATTTTTGTATCCAATCAACCTGCCAAATTTCAGCCCATTCCGATACCGTCGCGAAAAATGACGAAATTGCCCCTAGCGCGATTTTTGTTTTCGATCAACCTGTCAAATTTTAGCCCATTTCGACACCGTCGCGAAAAATGACGAAATTGCCCCCGCGCGATTTTTGATTCCGATCAACCTGTCAAATTTTAACCCATTTCGACATCGTCGCGAAAAATGACGAAATTGCCCCTGACGCGATTTTTGTTTCCAATCAACTTGCCAAATTTCAGCCCATTCCGACACCGTAGCGAAAATGACGAAATTGCCCCCGGCGCAATTTTTTTATCCAGTCAACCTGCCAAATTTTAGCCCATTTCGAAATCGTCACGAAAAATGACGAAATTGCCCTTAGCGCGGTTTTTTGTTTCTCGATCAACCTGTCAAATTTTAGCCCATTCCGACACCGTCACGAAAAATGACGAAGTTACCCTCTGGGCGTTTTTTGTTTCCAATCAACCTGCCAAATTTCAGCCCATTCCGACACCGTCGCGAAAAATGACGAAATTGCCCCCGCGCGATTTTTGATTCCGATCAACCTGTCAAATTTTTACCCATTCCGACATCGTCACGAAAAATGACGAAATTGCCCTTGACGCGATTTTTGTTTCCAATCAACTTGCCAAATTTCAGTCCATTCCGACACCATCGCGAAAAATGACGAAATTGCCCCCGGCGCAATTTTTGTTTCCCGTCAACTTGCCAAATTTCAGCCCATTCCGAAACCGTCACGAAAAATGATGAAATTGCCCTTAGCGCGGTTTTTTGTTCCCGATCAACCTGTCAAATTTTAGCCCATTCCGACACCGTCGCGAAAAATGACGAAGTTGCCCCAGAGCGATTTTTTTATTCAATCGACCTGCCAAATTTCAGCCCATTCCGAAATCGTCATGAAAAATGACGAAATTGCCCAAGGCGCAATTTTTGTTTCTAATCAACCTGTCAAATTTTAGCCCATTCCAACACCGTCGTGAAAAATGACGAAGTTGCCCCTGCACGATTTTTGTTTCCAATCAAAATGCCAAATTTCAGTCCATTTCGACACCGTCGCGAAAAATGACGAAATTGCCCACAGCGCAACTTTTGTTTCCAATCAACCTACCAGATTTCAGCCCATTCCGACATCGTCGCGAAAAATGACGAAATTTCCCCCGGCGCGATTTTTGTTCCCAATCAACTTGCCAAATTTCAGTCCATTCCGACACCGTTACGAAAAATGACGAAATTGCCCTCTGGGCGATTTTTGTTTCCAATCAACCTGCCAAATTTCAGCCAATTTCGACACCGTCGCGAAAAATGACGAAATTACCCCCGCGCGATTTTCGTTTCCGATCAACCTGTCAAATTTTAGTCCATTCCGACATCGTCGCGAAAAATGACGAAGTTGCCCTCGACGCGATTTTTATTTCAAATCAACCTGCCAAATTTCAGCCCATTTAGACACTGTCGTGAAAAATGACGAAATTGCCGACGTCGCAATTTTTGTTTCCAATCAACCTGCCAAATTTCAGCCCATTCCGACACCGTCGCGAAAAATGACGAAATTGCCCCTGCGCGATTTTTGATTCCGATCAACCTGCCAGATTTCAGCCCATTCCGACACCGTCGCGAAAAATGACGAAATTTCCCCTGCGCGATTTTTGATTCCGATCAACCTGCCAGATTTCAGCCCATTCCGACATCGTCGCGAAAAATGACGAAATTTCCCGCGGCGCGATTTTTTTTTCCAATCAACTTGCCAAATTTCAGTCCATTCCGAAACCGTCGCGAAAAATGACAACATTGCCCCTGGCGCGACTTTTGTTTCTGATCAGTCTGTCAAATTTTAGCCCATTCCGACACCGTTGCGAAAATGATGAAATTGCCCCCGGCGCGATTTTTGTTTTCGATCAACCTGTCAAATTTTAGCCCATTCTGACAATATCAAGAAAAATGACGGATTTTCCCCCTGCGCGATTTTTGTTTCCAATCAACCTGGCAAATTTCAGCCCATTCTGATACCATCGTGAAAAATGACGAAATTGCCGACGTCGCAATTTTTGTTTCCAATCAACCTGCCGAATTTCAGCCCATTCCGACACCGTCGCGAAAAATGACGAAATTGCCCCTGCGCGATTTTTGATTCCGATCAACCTGCCAGATTTCAGCCCATTCCGACACCGTCGCGAAAAATGACGAAATTTCCCTCGGAGCGATTTTTGTTTCCAATCAACTTGCCAAATTTCAGTCCATTCCGAAACCGTCGCGAAAAATGACAACATTGCCCCGGGTGCGACTTTTGTTTCCTATCAATCTGTCAAATTTTAGCCCATTCCGACACCGTTGCGAAAATGACGAAATTGCCCCCGGCGCGATTTTTGTTTTCGATCAACCTGTCAAATTTCAGCCCATTCCGATGCCGTTACGAAAAATTACGAAATTGCCCTCTGGGCGATTTTTGTTTCCGATCAACCTGTCAAATTTCAGCCCATTCCGATGCCGTTACGAAAAATTACGAAATTGCCCTCTGGGCGATTTTTGTTTCCAATCAGCCTGCCAAATTTCAGCCCATCCGACACCGTCGCGAAAAATGACGAAATTGCCCCCGCGCGATTTTTGTTTCCGATCAACCTGTCAAATTTTAGCCCATTCCGACATCGTCGCGAAAAATGACGAAATTGCCCCCGACGCAATTTTTGTTTCAAATCAACCTCCCAAATTTCAGCCCATTTAGACATCGTCGTGAAATATGACGAAATTGCCGACGTCGCAATATTTGTTTCCAATCAACCTGCCAAATTTCAGCCCATTCCGACACCGTCGCGAAAAATGACTAAATTGCCCCTTGCGCGGTTTTTGTTTCCGATCAACCTGTCAAATTTTAGCCCATTCCGACACCGTCGCGAAAAATGAAGAAATTACACCTGGCGCGGATTTTGTTTCCGATCAACCAGTCAAATTTTAGCCCATTCCGACAATATCGCGAAAAATGACGGAGTTGCCCCCTGCGCGATTTTTGTTTCCAATCAACCTGGCAAATTTCAGCCCATTCCGATACCGTGGCGAAAAATGACGAAATTGCCCACGGCGCAATTTTTGTTTCCAATCAACCTGCCAAATTTCAGCCCATTCCGACACCGTCGCGAAAAATGACGAACTTTCCCACGGTACAATTTTTGTTTCCAATCAACCTGCCAAATTTCAGCCCATTCCGACACCATCGCGAAAAATGACTAAATTGCCCCTAACGTGGTTTTTGTTTCCGATCAACCTGTCAAATTTTAGCCCATTCCGACACCGTCGCGAAAAATGACGAAATTTCCCTCGGCGCGATTTTTGTTTCCAATCAACCTGCCAAATTTCAGCCATTTCGATACCGTCGCAAAAAGTGACGAAATTGCCCACGGCGCAATTTTTGTCTCCAATCAACCTGCCAAATTTCAACCCATTCCAACACCGTCGCGAAAAATGACGAAATTTCCCCTGGCGCGATCTTTGTTTCCAATCAACTTGCCAAATTTCAATCCATTCCGAAACCGTCGCGAAAAAAGACAACATTGCCCCGGGCGCGACTTTTGTTTCCGATCAATCTATCAAATTTTTGCCCATTCCGACACCGTTGCGAAAAATGACGAAATTGCCCCCGGCGCGGTTTTTGTTTCCGATCAACCTGTCAAATTTCAGCCCATTCCGACACCGTTACGAAAAATGACGAAATTGCCCTCTGGGCGATTTTTGTTTCCAATCAACCTGCCAAATTTCAGCCCATTCCGAAACCGTCGCGAAAAATGACGAAATTGCCCACGGCGCAATTTTTGTTTCCAATCAACCTGCTAAATTTCAGTCCATTCCGAAACTGTCGCGAAAAGTGACAATATTGCCCCGGGCGCGACTTTTGTTTTCGATCAACCTGTCAAATTTCAGCCCATTCCGATGCCGTTACGAAAAATTACGAAATTGCCCTCTGGGCGATTTTTGTTTCCAATCAGCCTGCCAAATTTCAGCCCATCCGACACCGTCGCGAAAAATGACGAAATTGCCCCCGCGCGATTTTTGTTTCCAATCAACATGCCAAATTTCTGCCCATTCCGACATCGTCGCGAAAAATGACGAAATTGCCCACAACGCGATTTTTGTTTCAAATCAACCAGCCAAATTTTAGCCCATTTAGACACCGTCGTGAAAAATGACGAAATTGCTGACGTCTCAATTTTTGTTTCCAATCAACCTGCCAAATTTCAGCCCATTCCGAAACCGTCACGAAAAATGACTAAATTTCCCCTTGCGCGGTTTTTCGTTCCGATCAACCTGTCAAATTTTAGCCCATTCCGACACCGTCGCGAAAAATGAAGAAATTACACCTGGCGCGGATTTTGTTTCCGATCAACCAGTCAAATTTTAGCCCATTCTGACAATATCGAGAAAAATGACGGATTTTCCCCCTACGCGATTTTTGTTTCCAATCAACCTGGCAAATTTCAGCCCATTCCGATACCGTGGCGAAAAATGACGAAATTGCCCACGGCGCAATTTTTGTTTCCAATCAACCTGCCAAATTTCAGCCCATGCCGATACCGTCGCGAAAAATGACGAAATTACCCCTGGCGCGATTTTTGTGTCCGATCTACCTGTCGTATTTTAGCCCATTCCGACACCGTCGCGAAAAATGACGAACTTTCCCACGGTACAATTTTTGTTTCCAATCAACCTGCCAAATTTCAGCCCATGCCGATACCGTCGCGAAAAATGACGAAATTGCCCCCGGCGCAATTTTTGTTTCCAATCAACCTGCCAAATTTCAGCCCATTCCGACACCGTCGCGAAAAATGACGAACTTTCCCACGGTACAATTTTTGTTTCCAATCAACCTGCCAAATTTCATCCCATTCCGATACCGTCGCGAAAAATGACGAAATTGCCCCTAGCGTGGTTTTTGTTTTCGATCAACCTGCCAAATTTTAGCCCATTCCGACACCGTCGCGAAAAATGACGAAATTTCCCTCGGCGCGATTTTTGTTTCCAATCAACCTGCCAAATTTCAGCCCATTCCGATACCGTCGCGAAAAGTGACGAAATTGCCCACGGCCAATTTTTGTGTTCCAATCAACCAGCCAGATTTCAGCCCATTCCGACACCGTCGCGAAAAATGATGAAATTTCCCCAGCGCGATTTTTGTTTCCAATCAACTTGCCAAATTTCAGTCCATTCCGAAACCGTCGCGAAAAAAGACAACATTGCCCCGGGCGCGACTTTTGTTTCCGATCAATTTGTCAAATTTTTGCCCATTCCGACACCGTTGCAAAAAATGACGAAATTGCCCCCGACGCGATTTTTGTTTCCGATCAACCAGTCAAATTTCAGCCCATTCCGACACCGTTATGAAAAATGACGAAATTCCCCCATGGGCGATTTTTGTTTCCAATCAACCTGCCAAATTTCAGCCAATTCCGACACCGTCGCGAAAAATGACGAAATTGCCCGCGGCGCAATTTTTGTTGCCAATCAACCTACCAGATTTCAGCCCATTTTGACACCATCGCGAAAAATGACGAAATTGACCCGGCGCGGCTTTTGTTTCCGATCAATTGTCAAATTTCAGCCCATTCCGACACCGTCGCGAAAAATGACGAAATTGCCCCCCGCGCGATTTTTGATTCCAATCAACCTGTCATATTTTAGCCCATTCCGACATCGTCGTGAAAAATGACGAAATTGCCCCCGACGCGATTTTTGTTTCCAATCAACTTGCCAAATTTCAGTCCATTCCGAAACCGTCGCGAAAAATGACAAAATTGCCCCGGGCGCGACTTTTGATTTCGATCAATTTGTCAAATTTTTGCCTATTCCGACATCGTTGCGAAAAATGACGAAATTGCCCCCGGCGCGGTTTTTGTTTCCGATCAACTGTCAAATTTCAGCCCTTTCCGACACCGTTGCGAAAAATGACGAAATTGCCCTCGGGTATTTTTTGTTTCCAATCAACTTGCCATATTTCAGCCCATTCCGACACCGTCGGGAAAAATGACGAAATTGCCCCCGCGCGATTTTTGATTCCGATCAACCTGTCAAATTTTTTACCATTCCGACATCGTCGCAAAAAATGACGAAATTGCCCCCGACGCGATTTTTGTTTCAAATCAACCTGCTAAATTTCAGCCCATTTAGACACCGTCGTGATAAATTACGAAATTGCCGACTTCGCAATTTTTGTTTCCAAACAACCTGCCAAATTTCAGCCCATTCCGACACCGCCGCGAAAAATGACTATATTGCACCTTGCGCGATTTTTGTTTCCGATCAACCTGTCAAATTTTAGCCCATTCCGACACCGTCGCGAAAAATGAAGAAATTGCCCCTGGCACGGATTTTGTTTCCGATCAACCAGTCAAATTTAAGCCCATTCCGACAACGTCGCGAAAAATGACGGAGTTGCCCCCTGCCCGATTTTTGTTTCCAATCAACCTGCAAAATTTCAGCCCATTCCGACACCGTCGCGAAAAATGACGAAATTGCCCACGGCGCAATTTTTGTTTCCAATCAACCTGCCAAATTTCAGCCCATTCCGACACCGTCGCGAAAAATGACGAAATTGCCCACGGCGCAATTTTTGTTTCCAATCAACCTGTCAAATTTCAGCCCATTCCGACACCGTCGCGAAAAATGACGAAATTTCCCACGGTGCAACTTTTGTTTCCAATCAACCTGCCAAATTTCAGCCCATTCCGATACTGTCGCGAAAAATGACCAAATTGCCCCTAGCGTGGTTTTTGTTTCCGATCAACATGTCAAATTTTAGCCCATTCCGACCCGTCGCGAAAAATGACGAAATTTCCCCCGGCGCAATTTTTGTTTCCAATCAACCTGCCAAATTTCAGTCCATTCCGATACCGTCGAGAAAAATGACGAAATTGCCCCTAGCTCGATTTTTGTTTCCGATCAACCTGTCAAATTTTAGCCCATTCCGACATCGTCGCAAAAAATGACGAAATTGCCCCTGACGCGATTTTTGTTTCCAATCAACTTGCCAAATTTCAGCCCATTCCGACACCTTCGCGAAAATGACGAAATAGCCCCCGGCGCAATTTTTGTTTCCAGTCAACTTGCCAAATTTTAGCCCATTTCGAAACCGTCACGAAAAATGACGAAATTGCCCTTAGCGCGATTTTTTTTCCCGATCAACCTGTCAAATTTTAGCCCATTCCGACACCGTCGCGAAAAATGACGAAGTTGCCCTCTGGGCGTTTTTTGTTTCCAATCAACCTGCCAAATTTCAGCCCATTCCGACACCGTCGCGAAAAATGACGAAATTGCCCCCGCGCGATTTTTGATTCCGATTAACCTGTCAAATTTTTGCCCATTCCGACATCGTCGCAAAAAATGACGAAATTGCCCCTGACGCGATTTTTGTTTCCAATCAACTTGCCAAATTTCAGTCCATTCCGACATCATCGCGAAAAATGACGAAATTGTTCTCGGCGCAATTTTTGTTTCCAGTCAACTTCCCAAATTTCAGCCCATTCCGAAACCGTCATGAAAAATGACGAAATTGCCCTTAGCGCTGTTTTTTGTTCCCGATCAACCTGTCAAATTTTAGCCCATTCCGACACCGTCGCGAAAAATGACGAAATTTCCCCCGGCGCAATTTTTGTTTCCAATCAACCTGACAAATTTCAGCCCATTCCGATACCATCGCGAAAAATGACGAAATTGCCCCAAGCGCGATTTTTGTTTCCGATCAACCTGTCAAATTTTAGCCCATTTCGACACCGTCGCGAAAAATGACGAAATTGCCCCCGCGCGATTTTTGATTCCGATCAACCTGTCAAATTTTAGCCCATTCCGACATCGTCGCGAAAAATGACGAAATTGCCCCTGACTCGATTTTTGTTTCCAATCAACTTGCCAAATTTTAGCCCATTCCGACACCGTCGCGAAAATGACGAAATAGCCCCCGGCGCAATTTTTGTTTCCAGTCAACTTGCCAAATTTTAGCCCATTTCGAAACCGTCACGAAAAATGACGAAATTGCCCTTAGCGCGATTTTTTTTCCCGATCAACCTGTCAAATTTTAGCCCATTTCGATACCGTCGCGAAAAATGACGAAGTTGACCTCTGGGCATTTTTTGTTTCCAATCAACCTGCCAAATTTCAGCCCATTCCGACACCGTCGCGAAAAATGACGAAATTGCCCCCGCGCTATATTTGATTCCGATCAACCTGTCAAATTTTTGCCCATTCCGACATCGTCGCAAAAAATGACGAAATTGCCCCTAACGCGATTTTTGTTTCCAATCAACTTGCCAAATTTCAGTCCATTTCGACATCATCGCGAAAAATGACGAAATTGCCCCCGGCGCAATTTTTGTTTCCAGTCAACTTGCCAAATTTCAGCCCATTCCGAAACCGTCATGAAAAATGACGAAATTGCCCTTAGCGCTGTTTTTTGTTCCCGATCAACCTGTCAAATTTTAGCCCATTCCGACACCGTCGCGAAAAATGACGAAGTTGCCACAGCGCGATTTTTTTATCCAATCGACCTGCCAAATTTCAGCCCATTCCGAAACCGTCACCAAAAATGACGAAATTGCCCACGGCGCAATTTTTGTTACCAATCAACCTGTCAAATTTTAGCCCATTCCGACACCGTCGCGAAAAATGACGAAGTTGCCCCTGCGCAATTTTTGTTTCCAATCAACCTGCCAGATTTCAGCCCATTCCGACACCGTCGCGAAAAATGACGAAATTTCCCCCGGCGCGATTTTTGTTTCCAATCAACTTGCCAAATTTCAGTCCATTCCGAAACCGTCGCGAAAAATGACAACATTGCAACGTGCGCGACTTTTGTTTCCGATCAATCTGTCAAATTTTTGCCCATTCCGACACCGTTGCGAAAAATGATGAAATTGCCCCCGGCGAGGTTTATGTTTCCGATCAACCTGTCAAATTTTAGCCCATTTCGATACTGTCACGAAAAATGACGAAGTTGACCTCTGGGCATTTTTTGTTTCCAATCAACCTGCCAAATTTCAGCCAATTCCGACACCGTCGCGAAAAATGACGAAATTGCCCCCACGCGATTTTTCTTTCCGATCAACCTGTTAAATTTTAGCCCATTCCGACATCGTCGCGAAAAATGACGAAGTTGCCCCCGACGCGAATTTTGTTTCAAATCAACCTGCCAAATTTCTGCCCATTCAGACACTGTCGTGAAAAATGACGAAATTGCCGACGTCGCAATTTTTGTTTCCAATCAACCTGCCAAATTTCAGCCCATTCCGACACCGCCGCGAAAAATGACTAAATTGCCCCCTGCGCGATTTTTATTTCCGATCAACCTGCCAAAATTTTAGCCCATTCCGACACCGTCGCGAAAAATGACTAAATTGCCCCCTGCGCGATTTTTGTTTCCGATCAACCTGCCAAATTTTAGCCCATTCCGACACCGTCGCGAAAAATGACGAAATTTCCCACGGTGTAATTTTTGTTTCTAATCAACTTGCCAAATTTCAGCCCATTTCGATACTGTCGCGAAAAATGACGAAATTGCCCCTAGCGTGGTTTTTGTTTTCGATCAACCTGTCAAATTTTAGCCCATTTCGACACCGTCGTGAAAAATGACGAAATTTCCCCCGGCGCGATTTTTGTTTCCAATCAACCTACCAAATTTCAGCCCATTCCGATACCGTTGTGAAAAATGAGGAAATTGCCACTAGCGTGATTTTTGTTTCCGATCAACCTGTCAAATTTTAGCCCATTTTGACACCGTCGCGAAAAATGACGAAATTGCCTCCGCGCGATTTTTGATTCCGATCAACTTGTCAAATTTTAGCCCATTCCGACATCGTCGCGAAAAATGACGAAATTGCCCCGGACGCGATTTTTGTTTCCAATCAACTTGCCAAATTTCAGCCCCGACACCGTCGTGAAAATGACAAATTTCCCCCGGCGCAATTTTTGTTTCCAGTCAACCTGCCAAATTTCAGCCCATTCCGAAGCCGTCACGAAAAATGACGAAATTGCCCTTAGCGGGGTTTTTTGTTCCCGATCAACCTGTCAAATTTTAGCCCATTCCGACACCGTCGCGAAAAATGACGAAGTTGCCCTCTGGGCGTTTTTTGTTTCCAATCAACCTGCCAAATTTCAGCCCATTCCGACACCGTCGCGAAAAATGACGAAATTGCCCCCGCGCGATTTTTGATTCCGATCAAACTATCAAATTTTTGCCCATTCTGATATCGTCGCGAAAAATGACGAAATTGCCCCTGACGAGATTTTTGTTTCCAATCAACTTGCCAAATTTCAGCGCATTCCGACACCATCGCGAAAAATGACGAAGTTGCCCCCGGCGCAATTTTTGTTTCCAGTCAACTTGCCAAATTTCAGCCCATTCCGAAACCGTCACGAAAAATGATGAAATTTCCCTAAGCGCGGTTTTTTGTTCCCGATCAACCTGTCAAGTTTTAGCCCATTCCGACACCGTCGCGAAAAATGACGAAGTTGCCCCGGTGCGATTTTTTTATCCAATCGCCCTGCCAAATTTCAGCCCATTCCGAAACCGTCTCGAAAAATGACGAAATTGCCCTTAGCGCGATTTTTTGTTACTGATCAACCTGTCAAATTTTATCCCATTCCGACACCGTCGCGAAAAATGACGAAGTTGCCCCTGTGTGATTTTTGTTTCCAATCAACCTGCCAAATTTCAGCCCATTCCGAAACCGTCTCGAAAAATGACGAAATTGCCCTTAGCGCGGTTTTTTGTTCCTGATCAACCTGTCAAATTTTAGCCCATTCCGACATCGTCGCGAAAAATGATGAAATCGCCCCCGACGCGATTTTTGTTTCCAATCAACTTGCCAAATTTCAGCCCATTCCGACACCGTCGCGAAAATGACGAAATTTCCCCCGATGCAATTTTTGTTTCCAGTCAACCTGCCAAATTTCAGCCCATTCCGAAATCGTCACGAAAAATGACGAAATTGCCCTTAGCACTATTTTTTGTTCCCGATCAACCTGTCAAATTTTAGCCCATTCCGACACCGTCGCGAAAAATGACGAAGTTGCCCGCTGGGCTTTTTTGTTTCCAATCAACCTGCCAAATTTCAGCCCATTCCGACACTGTCGCGAAAAATGACGAAATTGCCCCCGCGCGATTTTTGATTCCGATCAACCTGCCAAATTTCAGCCCATTCCGACACCGTCGCGAAAAATGACGAAATTGCCCCCGCGCGATTTTTGATTCCGATCAACCTGTCAAATTTTTGCCCATTCCGACATAGTCGCGAAAAATGACGAAATTGCCCCTAACGCGATTTTGTTTCCAATCAACCTGCCAGATTTCAGCCCATTCCGACACCGTCGCGAAAAATGACGAAATTTCCCTCAGCGCGATTTTTGTTTCCAATCAACTTGCCAAATTTCAGTCCATTCCGAAACCGTCAAGAAAAAAGACAACATTGCCCCGGGCACGACTTTTGTTTCCGATCAATCTGTCAAATTTTAGCCCATTCCGACACCGTTGCGAAAAATGACGAAATTTCCCCCGGCGCGGTTTTTGTTTCCGATCAACCTGTCAAATTTCATCCCATTCCGACACCGTTACGAAAAATGACGAAATCGCCCTCTGGGCGATTTTTGTTTCCAATCAACCTGCCAAATATCACCCCATTCCGACAACGTCGTGAAAAATGACGAAATTGCCCCCGCACGATTTTTGTTTCCGATGAACCTGTCAAATTTTAGCCCATTCCGACATCGTCGCGAAAAATGACGAAATTGCCCCCGACGCAATTTTTGTTTCAAATCAACCTGCCAAATTTCAGCCCATTTAGACACCGTCATGAAATATGACGAAATTGCCGACGTCGCAATTTTTGTTTCCAATCAACCTGCCAAATTTCAGCCCATTCCGACACCGTCGCAAAAAATGACTAAATTGCCCCTTGCGCGGTTTTTGTTTCCGATCAACCTGTCAAATTTTAGCCCATTCCGACACCGTCGCGAAAAATGAAGAAATTACACCTGGCGCGGATTTTGTTTCCAATCAACCAGTCAAATTTTAGCCCATTCCGACAATATCGCGAAAAATAACGTAGTTGCCCCCTGCGCGATTTTTGTTTCCAATCATCCTGCCAAATTTCAGCCCATTCCGATACCGTAGCGAAAAATGACTAAATTGCCCACGACGCAATTTTTGTTTCCAATCAACCTGCCAAATTTCAGCCCATTCCGACACCGTCGCGAAAAATGACGAACTTTCCCACGGTACAATTTTTGTTTCCAATCAACCTGCCAAATTTCAGCCCATTC
>NW_019257842.1:30943-31148 GCF_002742605.1 Olea europaea var. sylvestris
GCCAAATTTCAGCCCATTCCGATACCGTCGCGAAAAGTGATGAAATTGCCCACGGCGCAATTTTTGTTTCCAATCAACCTGCTAGATTTCAGCCCATTCTGACACCATCGCGAAAAATGACAAAATTTCCCCCGGCGCGATTTTTGTTTCCAATCAACCTGTCAAATTTTAGCCCATTTCGACACCGTCGCGAAAAATGACGAAA
>NW_019257843.1:0-1099 GCF_002742605.1 Olea europaea var. sylvestris
TTTTTTCTAAATCCTTCTTTTATTTTTCTATCCTCCTTTTTTTACAATTCCACATCATCAATCTATATACAATGATGTACAAGTAGCATTACCCTAAATGAAAACTGAAAATCTCCTAACATTAAGCCCGTGTTTGTTTATCATTATTTGCCCATTAAAATGAAAAATATAACCGTTATCCATCACATCAAGCCACCGTATTTGACTTTCTATCTCTTGTGTGGGTCCGTAACGACTATATTTTTCATTCTCATTCTTCCATTAATGTGGCTCAAACGGGGCCAAAGAAATTCAATGTGCTTTGAGCATTTGCCAATGATGGCCATTGGATGCAGGAACGAAGACGGCTCAAAGTTGAGGAGAATTGGAGAGTGATGTTGCAAGGATGTTCCATTGAACTATTATTTTACAATTTGTGACATGATGGACACTCTCGAATGGTGAATTACACCCTGAATGAAACCATTTGTCCGCCGCATGCATCCAAAGCCAGTAATTTGAGAGGGAATTGAATGTGGGTTAGGCAGATCCAGAGCTCATAACTAAGATGGTATAATGGTTTTATATAAAAAAGGTCAGAAAGTGAGTTACACTAATCATCTATTTAAATGAGAAGCAATCACAATGTCTGCATGAGAGATTGACAGTTTGTCTATGAACTCTTAATAGATGATAAAATTGACCACTTTGCCGGTGCCAAGTGACATTCATTAATAGCATTGACCCTATAACTATATTAAAAGACTAAAAAATGTACAGGTCTCCTGTCATCACATTTTCTTTTCCATACTAAGTCACCATTACAGCTCAAAAAACTATGATTATTATAACATTTTTTAGATACTCGTTAATTCAGCAATTCACGTAAAAATAATCTACAACCCCCAAAAGTAACAAACAATCCAATTAATTTTCACCAGCAAACTAAATATGGCCCATTGAAACAAACAAATAAAGCAAATTAGGTTCATCATTGCTGGCCCATAATTTTACAAGTCCTGAAATCTAAATTAAACTAAAATTACCCCCAAATCATATGAAATGAACAAAAAAAGCATATATTTTCAACCATCCAAATCATAATTCAACAAAAAAAAAA
>NW_019257844.1:0-1099 GCF_002742605.1 Olea europaea var. sylvestris
TTTTGAGTCCCGAACATGGTTCCATCAATGGTTTCTTGAACGAGAAATCCCATCGCTTGTTTCACTTGCTTTGCCCTTGATTGTGTCATTGGTCTGCCATCGACTGTCAACCGGTCTCGTCTCGCACTTGCCTTCGTTGGGCTCGACTCCTGGATCATATCATCCCCTCCCTCTTAAAAAGGATTCGTCCTCGAATTTGAACCTGCATCAAACAAAGAGAGATTAGATACATTAAAAGTAGTCGAAACATTGTACTCACCTGGAAGGTCTAACTTGTAAGCATTGTCGTTTATCTTTTCAATCACTTTAAATGGATCATCGCCCCTCGGTTGCAACTTGGACTTCCTTTGCTCCGAAAATCGCTCTTTCCTAAGGTACACCTAAACCTAATCTCCTGGCTCGAATGTCACGCGCTTTCTACCTTTGTTCGCCTGCGACGCAACCAGCTTACTTTTGTTTTCAATTTGCACTTTTACCTTTTCATGGAGTGACTTAATCAATTCCGCCTTCTTTTTGCCATCTAAACTACCACGTTCATTCACAGGTAAAGGAATTAAATCCAAAGGAGTTAGTGGATTAAAACCATATACAATTTCAAATGGAGAATATGATGTAGTAGAGTGAACAGCTCGATTGTATGCAAATTCAACAAATTGTAGACACTCCTCCCATCTCTTCAAATTTTTATTGATTACTGTGCATAACAATTATGTCATAGTCCTATTCACTACCTCGGTCTGCCCATCTGTTTGTGGGTGACAAGTTGTGGAAAATAGTAACTTAGTGCCTAACTTACCCTACAAAACTCTCCAAAAGTGGCTCAAAAATTTGACATCCCGATCCGACACTATGCTTCTAGGAACCCCATGTAAACGCACAATCTCTTTAAAGAATAAGTAAGCAATGTTCATGGCATCGTCAGGTTTGTGACATGGTATAAAATGTGCCAGTTTGCTAAACCTATCTACAACCACAAAAATAGAATCCTGACCTCTCTTAGTCCTAGGTAAACCCAGAACAAAGTCCATCGAGATATCCACATCACACACTAACTCATCCTTATAACTCCCAATTGACAAATTAATTAACACTCTTCGAT
>NW_019257845.1:0-1099 GCF_002742605.1 Olea europaea var. sylvestris
ACTCTATACAAAATGGCTCCAAATGAACTTTAGGAGTTGAAAACTTGTTATGGACATAACTATTTCACTGTTATGCCGTTCGATTTGACTAATGTTCCAACAGTATTCATGGATTTCATAAATCGTGTATTTCATTAATACTTGGATCAATTTGTCATAATATTCATTGATGACATTTTGGTATACTCCAATAGTAAAGATCAACATAAGGAACATTTTAGAATAATGTTAGAAATATTGTGCAAGGAAAAACTATACGCCAAATTTAAAAGTGTGAATTTTGGCTTTAGTGAGTTATATTTCTCGGTCATTAGTTACTGCCCAAAGAATTACAGTAGACCGAATAAAAGTGAAGTCGTAACAAATTGAAAGAAACCAATGATGCTGGTGAAGTGTGAACTTTTCTAGGATTGGCCGGTATTATCGAAGATTTATGACAGGATTCTTCAAAATAGCTAGACTAATAACTCAATTGATAAGGAAATGAGTAAACTTTTGATGGACGGATAAGTGTGAGCAAAGCTTTCAGGAGCTAAAACAATGATTGATTACAACAACTGTGTTAACCATATCCAAAGATTCAAAAGGTTTTGTTATATATAGTGATACATCCAAACAAGGTTTAGATGTATCACTATATGCAGCACGAAAAAGTGATTGCTTATGCGTCAAGGCAATTGGAGCAACATGTGTAGAATTACCCAATGCATGATCTAGAACTTTTGACAGTACTTCGTGCATTAAAGATGGTGCCATTAGGGAAGTGTGACATTTACACGAATTAAAAGTGTCAAATAAAATGCAGAAGGAATCGGATATAAGATAGTTGAAGTTAGTAAATGATTATGATTGCACCATTATCATAATGGTAAGGCTAATGTTACTGATGCTCTAAATAGAAAGTCGATGAGACAGCTGACATCATTTCTTACTATTCAAATTGAGTCAATTAAAGAATTGGAAAGTTGACAAATTGAAGTGGTTACCACGCCTGAGCAAGTCTCCATTCGTTTAGCAACTTTGGTGGTTTGACCTACTTTCAGAGATCAGATCATAAAAGAATAGGGTAAAGTTCCATTCTTACAGAAGATCAATAACA
>NW_019257846.1:0-1099 GCF_002742605.1 Olea europaea var. sylvestris
AAACAAAAGTCGAGCAGGGGGCAATTTCATCATTTTTCGCGACTGTCTCGGAATGGGCCCAAATTTGACTGATCGATGGGAAATAAAAATCGCGCCGGGGGCAATTTCGTCATTTTTCGCGATGGTGTCGGAATCGGCTAAAATTTGACAGATTAATTTGAAAAAAAATCGCACCGCGGGCAATTTCGTCATTTCCCGCGACGGCGTCGGAATGGGCTCAAATTTGACTGATTGATCGGAAAAAAATCGCGTCGTGGGTAATTTCGTCATTTTTCGCAACGGTGTTGGAATGGGCCCAAATTTGGCCGATTGATCGGAAACAAAAATCGCGCCGGGGGCAATTTCGTCATTTTTCGCGATGGTGTCGGAATCGGCTAAAATTTGAAAGATTAATCGGAAAAAAAATCGCGCCACTGGCAATTTCGTCATTTTTCGAGACGGCGTCAGAATGGGCACAAATTTGACTGATTGATCGGAAAAAAAATCCCGTCGAGGTAATTTCGTCATTTTTTGCAACGGTGTCGGAATGGGCCCAAATTTGGCTGATTGATCGGAAACAAAAATCGCACCGGGGGCAATTACTTCATTTTTCGCAACGGTGTCGGAATGGGCCCAAATTTGGCTGATTGATCGGAAACAAAAATCGCGCCGGGGGCAATTACTTCATTTTTCGCAACGGTGTCGGAAAGGGCCCAAATTTGGCTGATTGATCGGAAACAAAAACCGCGCCGGGGGCAATTTCGTCATATTTCGCGATGGTGTCGGAATCGGCTAAAATCTGACAGATTAATTGGAAAAAAAATCGCGCCGCGGGCAATTTCGTCATTTCTCGCGACGCTGTCGAAATGGGCTCAAATTTAACTGATTGATCAGAAAAAAAATCGCGCCGTGGCAATTTCGTCATTTTTCGCGACTGTCTCGGAATGGGCCCAAATTTGACTGATCGATGGGAAACAAAAATCACGCCGGGGGCAATTTCGTCATATTTCGCGATGGTGTCGGAATCGGCTAAAATCTGACAGATTAATTGGAAAAAAAATCGCGCCGCGGGCAATTTCGTCATTTCTCGCGACGGTGTCGAAATGGGCTCAAATTTAAC
>NW_019257847.1:0-1099 GCF_002742605.1 Olea europaea var. sylvestris
GGTCATTTTCGTCATTTTTCGTGACTGTGTCGGAATGGGCTCAAATTTGACAGGTTGATCGGAAACAAAAATCGCGCCGGGAGTAATTTCGTCATTTTTCGCAACTATTTCGGAATTGGCTAAAATTTGAAAGGTTGATCGGAAACACGAACCGCGCCGTGGGCAATTTCATCATTTTTCGCGACTGTGTCGGAATGGGCTAAAATTGGACAGGTTGATCGGAAACAAAAATCGCCCCAGGGTCAATTTCGTCATTTTTCGCGAGTGTGTCGGAATGGGCTAAATTTGGACAGGTTGATCGGAAACAAAAATCGCGTAGGGGCAATTTCGTCATTTTTCGCTACTGTGTCGGAATGGGCTAAAATTCGACAGGTTGATCGGAAACAAAAATCGCGCCGGGGTCAATTTCGTCATTTTTCGCGATTGTGTCGGAATGGGCTAAAATTTGACAGGTTGATCGGAAACAAAAATCGCGCCGGGGTCAATTTCGTCATTTTTCGCGATTGTGTCGGAATGGGCTAAAATTTGACAGGTTGATCGGAAACAAAAATCGCGCCGGGGTCAATTTCGTCATTTTTCGCGATTGTGTCGGAATGGGCTAAAATTTGACAGGTTGATCGGAAACAAAAATCGCGCCGGGGTCAATTTCGTCATTTTTCGCGATTGTGTCGGAATGGGCTAAAATTTGACAGGTTGATCGGAAACAAAAATCGCGCCGGGGTCAATTTCGTCATTTTTCGCGATTGTGTCGGAATGGGCTAAAATTTGACAGGTTGATCGGAAACAAAAATCGCGCCGGGGTCAATTTCGTCATTTTTCTGGACTGTGTCGGAATGGGCTAAAATTTGACTGGTTGATCGAAAACTAAAACTGCGCCAGGGGCAATTTCGTCATTTTTCGCGACGATTTCGGAATGGGCTAAAATTTGAGTGGTTGATCGAAAACAAAAATCGCGCCGTGGGCAGTTTCGTCATTTTTCGCGATTGTGTCAGAATGGGCTAAAATTTTACAGGTTCATCGGAAACAAAAATCGCGCCGGGGTCATTTTCGTCATTTTTCGCGACTGTGTCGGAATGGGCTCAAATTTGACAGGTTGATC
>NW_019257848.1:0-1099 GCF_002742605.1 Olea europaea var. sylvestris
GATTTGGTGAAGATTCCATGCATAATCATTTATTGAACATAAAAAAATAGCCGAAATCTTGAAATCAAACCACTCATAATATATTGCAAGCATTTCAAACAAGAGTAAGAGTACTTATTACACGAGTTTTAATAATTTAATCAGTAGAATTCAAATAGATATTCCATAGATAAGAAATGAGTTCATCAGAATTTATACCTAGGAAATTAGGAACTTCATATTTCTCAAGTAATTTTTATTTGTTACAAACTTGATTCTCCTCTGCCAAGCCGCCTGGGAAACAAAGAATATTAATAAATAAATAGTGTAAGAGCAAATAGAGCAATAGAGTAGAAGATGTAAAATAGGAATTCAGAACACATACATACCTGCCTTATCCAACAAATCAGAAATATCAAGCTTCGGTGCACTTATTGGCCATGGACTCAATTTTGTCATCATAGGACAATTTTCAATAGTCAAGTCCTTCAATAAAGGGAATACGAGTTCACAGTTCTGAGAACAAAACATTTGAATGCTTGAAAGATTCTTGAGTAGTAGATGGTTTAAATTAGGGAACACAATTCTGGTTTTCATTCCTTCAGCTATTTTAATCTCTGAAGTGCCTTCTTCTTCATTTCCAATAATCTCTTCAATTGATCCACAATCTAAAACCTCTAGATCGTTCAGAGCCACAAGAGAATAGGCCATTGAAGGTGAGAATAGATACTTCAAGATGCCACATCTTTCAACAACAATTGATGTCAAATTCTCGAAGACACGAATTCCTTTAGGAACGATCCCTATAATGTGCACTAATTTGTCTAGATATTTCAGCTGCAGTGATCTCAGTCGACCAAGTACGCTTTCAGCATGATCTTTTGTAACCTTGTCACATTCAAAGTCAAACAGCACTTCCAGTGCTTTACAGTTTTCTACTTCAAGTGTCTCAAGATCTTGTAACGATCTACTCGAATCAAGTTGTGCAATGGTCAGTAGATTATTGCAATAGGCTACCTTCACGACTCTTACTTTATAAAGAGATCTTATTTGCATTGCCTCTGAGTTCACTAACTTTACTATATACTGCAATCCATAAATCTCGAGATTCTCCATGTTC
>NW_019257849.1:0-1099 GCF_002742605.1 Olea europaea var. sylvestris
CTTGTTTTGCTTTGTTATTGAGCTCATCCTTGGCATGTTTTTACTCTCGTTTTGCATTTAGCTCAACTTTTCAATATTTGCACTTTTGGTCCTCGAACTATCAAATTGTTGCATTTTGGTCCTTCTTCGGCTCTTTTCTCCTGAATTTCACAATTTCCATTGAATTGCCTACAATGCATGAATTTAACTGGATTAAGTCACAATTCAACCATTTTATCCATGTTTAAGTCATGTTTATGAACCAAATAAGTGTGTAAAAACACACTTATCAATATTCTCGAAAAATATTATTTGCTCCTGAAGAGCATAAATTATATTTTTCAATATTCTAGAAGAATATTAACTTATTGATTTTGAAGAAATAATAATAAAATACGTGCTCCTGAAGTAGTATATGTTTCGAAGAATATATTATTTTAGTATTTATCTTTGAAAGAAAACACGTAACTTATGTCATATTGATATTGATTACTTGATTAATTATTATATGATGTTTAATCATATTCTTTGAAATTAATTATATTTTCTTTTACTTTGTTGTATAGTTAATCAAATGACAAATATCACAAAACTTGAGCTTGCTACACTTGACATCTCTGGCAAAAATTATTTATCATGAGTACTTGATGCTGATATCCTTTTTGTCTCAAAAGGTTTGGGAGAGACAATAAAAGAATGAAAAAAAGAATCCCTACAGGATTGTGCAAAAGTACCCATCTTCCTTCGTCATCATTTTCACGATGAACTGAAAATTGAATATCTTACTGAGAAAGTTCCACAGGTTTTTTGGAAAAAATTAACTGAAAGATTTGATCATCAAAGGACTATAGTCCTTCGCAAAACCCGTTATGAGTGGATGCACATTGGTTTGCAAGACTTCAAAACTGTTAGCGAGTACAATTCTGAATTGTTTAGAATATGTTCAAAATTGACATTGTATGGAGAAAAAATCACTGATGAAGATATATTGGAGAAAACGTTTTCCACCTTTCACGACTCGAATGTGCTCCTGCAGCAGTTATATCGCGAGCGTGATTTCAAGAAGTACTCAAAACTTATATCTTGCATGCTTGTTGCTGAACATAATAATGAACTGCTA
>NW_019257850.1:0-1099 GCF_002742605.1 Olea europaea var. sylvestris
GCCCCCGGCGTTGTTTTTGTTTCCGATCAACCAGTCAAATTTCAGCCAATTCATACACAGTCGCGAAAAATGACGAAATTACATCCGGCGAGATTTTTGTTCCCGATCAACCTGTCATATTTGAACCCATTCCGACACAGTCAAGAAAAATGACGAAATTGCCGCCGGCGCGATTTTTATTTCCGATCAAACTGCCAAGTTTCAGCCAATTCCGACACAGTCGAGAAAAATGACGAAATTGCCCCCGGCGCGATTTTTGTTTCCGATCAACCAGTCGAATTTTAACAAATTCGACACAGTCGAGAAAAATGACGAAATTACACCCGGCGCGATTTTTGTTCCCGATCAACCTGTCAAATTTGAGCCCATTCCGACACAATCGCGAAAAATGACGAAATTGCCCCCGACGCGATTTTTGTTTCCGATCAACTTGTCAAATTTTAGGCAATTCCGACGCAGTCACGAAAAATAATGAAATTACCCCAGGCGCGGTTTTTGTTTCTGATCAACCAGTCAAATTTGGGCCCATTCCGACACAGTCGCGAAAAATGACGAAATTGACAACTGCGCGATTTTTGTTTCCAATCAAACAGTCAAATTTTAGCCCATTCTGATACAGTCACGAAAAATAACGAAATTGCCCCCGGCGCGATTTCTGTATCCGATGAACCTGTCAAAATTAAGCCCATTCCGACACAGTCGAGAAAAATGACGAAATTGCCCCCGGCGCGATTTTTATTTCAGATCAAACAGCCAAATTTCAGTCAATTCCGACGCAGTCGACAAAAATGACGAAATTGCCCCCGGCGTTGTTTTTGTTTCCGATCAACCAGTCAAATTTCAGCAAATTCTGACACAGTCGCGAAAAATGACGAAATTACACTCGGCGAGATTTTTGTTCCCAATCAACATGTCAAATTTGAACCCATTCCGACACAGTCGAGAAAAATGACGAAATTGCCGCCGGCGACATTTTTATTTCCGATCAAACTGCCAAATTTCAGCCAATTTCGACGCAGTCGAGAAAAATGACGAAATTGCCCCCGGCGTGATTTTTGTTTCCGATGAACCAGTCGAATTTTAACCAATTCCGACACAG
>NW_019257851.1:0-1099 GCF_002742605.1 Olea europaea var. sylvestris
CGAGAAAAGAATTAGGTCAGAGATTTCTAGTATCGATGACCAACATCAAACAAGATAAGTTGTCAGTTGAGGATGTTCAAATAATTCGACACTATAAAGATGTCTTTCCAGAAAACCTGCTGCTCCTGGTGCCAAATCGATGGTAAACTCTACTTACCTGTCTGGTGGTACACCTATTTCAAAGGCCCCATATCGTATGGCACCGTTGGAACTGCAAGAGTTGAAGGTACAGTTGAAGGAGCTTCTTGATAAGGGTTTCATTAGACCAAGTGTATTACCTTGGGGTGCACCTGTACTATTAGTGAAAAAGAAGGATGGAACCATGAGGCTGTGCATTGACTATCGAAAATTGAATCACCTCACTATCAAAAACAAATATCCACTTCCCAGGATAGAAGATTTGTTTGACCAACTTAAGGAGGCTACAGTATTTTCAAAAATCGATCTAAGATCAAGATATCATCAATTGAACAGAGTATTCCATGAATACTTAGACCAATTTGTCATAATTTTATTGATGACATCTTAATCTATTCAAAGAGTAGTGAGGAGCACGAGAAACATCTCACGATTGTCTTGGAAACTCTAAGAAAAGAGAAACTTTATGCCAAATTCAAGAAATGTGAATTCTGCTTGGATAAAATAGGTTTTCTGGGGCACGTAATCACGGCACAAGAATTGAAGTAGACCCAGCTAAAGTAGAAGCAGTAGATAATTGGGTAAGACCTACCAATGTTAGAGAAATACGCAGCTTCTTGGGATTGGCTGGTTACTATAGAAGATTTATCGAGGGATTTTCTAAAATAGTAGGACCATTGACCCAGTTGACTCGTAAAGGGATAAAATTTCAATGGACAGAGAAATGTGAACAGAGCTTCCGAGAGCTGAAGCGAAGATTAGTCATAGCTCCAGTGTTTACAATACCAGACGGACCAGAAGGATTCGTTATATACAGTGATTCTTCGAAATAAGGCATAGGGTGTGTTCTGATGCAGAAAGGAAAGGTGATAGCCTATGCTTCCAGACAATTGAAACAATACGAACAAAACTACCCAACACATGATCTAGAATTGGCTGCGGTAGTTCATGCCCTTAAGAT
>NW_019257852.1:0-1099 GCF_002742605.1 Olea europaea var. sylvestris
GATTGAACTTTCCTATTTGTAAACTGATTTTTGACGCGCTGTTTGACACTACATTATTGTCAAGTGTCAATTGGATGGGAAAACTATTTGAAGTTTAAACTGTCCAACAGGGTAATGACATGTGGCAAAGTGTAAACGAAAGTGTACACCATAGTATACATGTAGCAAGGTTTTTACCGACTGAACTTTACTATATATACACTGATTTTTGACACGTTGTTTGACACTTGCATTGTTGCAAAGTGTTGATTAGATGAGAAAACTGTTTGAAATTTAAACTGCCCAACAGGGTAATGTCACGTGGTAAAGTGTAAACTAAAGTGTACATGAAGCAAGGTTCATATTGATTGAACTTTACTATTTGTACACTGATTTTTGATATGTTGTTTCACACTTATATTGTTGTCATGTGTCAATTGGATGGAAAAACTATTCGAAATTTATACTGTCCAACAGGGTAATTTCATGTGGCAAAGTGTAAACTAAAGTATGTACACCATAGTGTACATGTAGCGAGGTCCTTACTGATTGAACTTTACTATATGTACACTGATTTTTGACACATTGTTTGACACTTGCATTATTGTCAAGTGTTAATTGGATGGAAAAACTATTTGAAATTTAAACTGTCCAACAGGCTAATGTCACTTGGTTAAGTGTAAACTAAAGTGTACACAATAGTTTACATGTAGCAAGGTGCTTACCGATTGAAATTTGCTATTTGTAAACTGATTTTTGACATGTTGTTCGACACTTGCATTGTTACCAAGTGACGATTGGATGGGAAAGCTGTTTGAAATTTAAACTGTCCAACTAGGCAATTTCACGTTGCAAAGTATAAACTAAAGTGTACACCATAGTGTAAATGTAGCAAGGTTCTTACCGATTGAATTTTACTATTTGTGCACTGATTTTTGATACATTGTTTGACACTTGCATTGTTTTCAAGTGTTAATTGGATAGAAAAACTATTTGAAATTTAAACTTTCCAATAGGGTAATGTTACGTGGCAAAGTATCAACTAAAGTGTACACCATAGTGTACATATACAAGGTCCTTACCAACTGAACATTGCTATTTGTACACTGATTTTTGACAC
>NW_019257853.1:0-3671 GCF_002742605.1 Olea europaea var. sylvestris
GAAATGTAGCGTCCGTTTTGGATTGAACTCACCACTTCGTCTTGACGTATGTGGGATTTCGGCCAGTTTTAGAGAGAATGAGCACTTGCGTATTTGGAACGCATGGATTGTCGACGTTCGAAGAATTGAGCGTAACTTTTGCACACGGTGTCCGTTTTGGGCCCATAAGTGCTTTTTGGAAATGTAACGACCGTTTTGGATTGAACTCACAACTTCGTCGTGACGTATGAGGGATTTTGGCCATTTTTCGAAAGAATGAGCACTTGCATATTTGGAACGCTTGGAGAGTCGGCGTAAGAAGAATTGAGCGTAACTTTTGCACACGTTGTCCGTTTTGGGCCCATAAGTACTTTTTGGAAATGTAGCGATCGTTTTAGATTGAACTCACAACTTTGTCGTGTCGTATGAGTTATTTCGGTCATTTTTCGAAAGAACGAGCACTAGCGTATTTGAAACGCTTGGAGAGTCGGCGTAGGAACAATTGAGCGTAACTTTTGCACACATTGTCTGTTTTAGGCCCATAAGTACTTTTTGGAAATGTAGCGTCCGTTTTGGATTGAACTCACCACTTCGTCGCGACGTATGCGGTATTTCAGCCTGTTTAGAGAGAATGAGCACTTGCGTATTTGGAACGCTTGGATTGTCGGCGTTCGAAGAATTCAGCGTAACTTTTGCTCACGGTGTCCGTTTTGGGCTAATAAGTACTTTTTGAAAATGTAGCGATCGTTTTGGATTGAACTCACCACTTCATAGTGACGTATGAGGGATTTCAGCCATTTTTCGAAAGAACGAGCACTAGCGTAATCGAAACGCTTGGAGAGTCGGCGTAAGAAGAATTGAGCGTAACTTTTGCACACGTTGTCCATTTTGGGCCCATAAGTACTTTTTGGAAATGTAGCGACCGTTTTGGATTGAACTCACCACTTCATCGTGACGTAGGAGGGATTTCGGCCATTTTTCGAAAGAACGAGCACTAGCGTATTTGGAACGCTTGGAGAGTCGGCGTAAGAAGAATCGAGCGTAACTTTTGCACACGTTGCCCGTTTTGGGCCCATAAGTACTTTTTGGAAATGTAGCGTCCGTTTTGGATTGAACTCACCACTTCATCGTGACGTATGTGGGATTTCGGCCGATTTTAGAGAGAAGGAGCACTTGTGTATTTGGAACGCTTGGATTGTCGGCGTTCAAAGAATTGAGCGTAACTTTTGCACACGGTGTCCGTTTTGGGCCCATAAGTACTTTTTGGAAATGTACCGACCGTTTTGGATTGAACTCACAACTTCGTAGTGGCATATGAGGGATTTTGGCCATTTTTTGAAAGAACGAGCACTTGTATATTTGGAACGCTTGGAGAGTCGACGAAAGGAGAATGGAGCGTAACCTTTGCACACGTTGTCCGTTTTGGGCCCACAAGTACTTTTTGGAAATGTAGCGCCCGTTTTGGATTGAACTCACCACTTAATCGTGACATATGAGGGATTTTACCTATTTTTTGAATGAATGAGCACTTGCGTATTTGGAACGCTTGGATTGTCGGCGTTCGAAGAATTGAGCGTAACTTTTGCACACGGTGTCCGTTTTGGGCCCTTAAGTACTTTTTGGAAATGTAGCGATCGTTCTGGATTGAACTCACCACTTCATCATGACGTATGAGGGATTTCGGCCATTTTTCGAAAGAACGAGCACCAGCGTATTTGGAACACTTGGAGAGTCGGCGTAAGAAGAATTGAGCGTAACTTTTGCACACGTTGTCCGTTTTGGGCCCATAAGTACTTTTTAGAAATGTAGCGTCCGTTTTGGATTGAACTCACCACTTCGTCGCGACGTATGCGGGATTTTGGCCAGTTTTAGAGAGAATGAGCACTTGCGTATTTGGAACGCTTGGATTGTCGGCATTCGAAGAATTCAGCGTAACATTTGCTCACGGTGTCCGTTTTGGGCCCATAAGTACTTTTTGAAAATGTAGCGAACGTTTTGGATTGAACTCACCACTTAATCGTGACGTATGAGGGATTTTGGCCAATTTTCGAAAGAACGAGCACTAGCGTATTTGGAACGCTTGGAGAGTCGGCGTAAGAAGAATTGAGCGTAACTTTTGCACACGTTGTCCGTTTTGGGCCCATAAGTACTTTTTGGAAATGTAGCGACCGTTTTGGATTGAACTCACCACTTCATCGTGACGCATGAGGGATTTCGGCCATTTTTCGAAAGAACGAGCACTAGCGTATTTGGAACGCTTGGAGAGTCGGCGCAAGAAGAATTGAGCGTAACTTTTGCACACGTTGTCCGTTTTGGGCCCATAAGTACTTTTTGAAAATGTAGCGACTGTTCTGGATTGAACTCACAACTTCATCGTGTCGTATGAGTTATTTCGGCCATTTTTCGATAGAATGAGCACTTGCATATTTGGAATGCTTTGAGAGTCGGCGTAAGAAGAATTGAGCGTAACTTTTGCACACGTTGTCCGTTTTGGGCCCATAAGTACTTTTTTGAAATGTAGCGACCATTTTGAATTGAACTCACAACTTCGTCGTGACGTATGAAGGATTTCATTCATTTTTCGAAAGAACGAGCACTTGCATATTTGGAACACTTGGAGAGTCGGCGAAAGAAGAATTGAGCGTAACTTTTGCACACGTTGTACGTTTTGGGCCCATAAGTACTTTTTGGAAATGTAGCGTCCGTTTTGGATTGAACTCACCACTTCATCGTAACGTATGAGGGATTTTGCCTATTTTTTGAATGAATGAGCACTCACGTATTTGGAACGCTTGCATTGTTGGCGTTCGAAGAATTGAGCGTAACTTTTGCACACGTTGTCCGTTTTGGGCCCATAAGTACTTTTTGGAAATGTAGCGTCCGTTTTGGATTGAACTCACCACTTTGTCGTGAAGTATGTGGGATTTCGGCCAGTTTTAGAGAGAATGAGCACTTGTGTATTTGGAACGCTTGGATTGTCGGCGTTCGAAGAATTGAGTGTAACTTTTGCACACGTTGTCCGTTTTGGGCCCATAAGTACTTTTTGGAAATGTAGCGACCGTTTTGGATTGAACTCACAACTTCGTCGTGACGTATGAGGGATTTTGGCCTTTTTTCGAAAGAACGTGCACTTGTATATTTGGAAAGCTTGGAGAGTCGGCGTAAGAAGAACTGAGCGTAACTTTTGCACACGTTGTCCATTTTGGGCCCATAAGTACTTTTTGGAAATGTGGCGATCGTTTTGGATTGAACTCACAACTTCGTCGTGTCGTATGAGTTATTTCGACCATTTTTCGATAGAATGAGCACTTGCGTATTTGGAATGCTTTGAGAGTCGGCGTAAGAAGAATTGAGCGTAACTTTTGCACACGTTGTACGTTTTGGGCCCATAAGTACTTTTTGGAAATGTAGCGTCCGTTTTGGACTGAACTCACCACTTCATCGTGACGTATGAGGGATTTTGCCTATTTTTTGAATGAATGAGCACTCGCGTATTTGGAACGCTTGCATTGTTGGCGTTCGAAGAATTGAGCGTAACTTTTGCACACGTTGTCCGTTTTGGGCCCATAAGTACTTTTTGGAAATGTAGCGTCCGTTTTGGATTGAACTCACCACTTTGTCGTGAAGTATGTGGGATTTCGGCCAGTTTTAGAGAGAATGAGCACTTGTGTATTTGGAACGCTTGGATTGTC
>NW_019257853.1:3753-4047 GCF_002742605.1 Olea europaea var. sylvestris
TGGATTGAACTCACAACTTCGTCGTGACGTATGAGGGATTTTGGCCTTTTTTCGAAAGAACGTGCACTTGTATATTTGGAAAGCTTGGAGAGTCGGCGTAAGAAGAACTGAGCGTAACTTTTGCACACGGTGTCCGTTTTGGGCCCATAAGTACATTTTAGAAAAGGTAGAGACCCTTTTGGATTGAACTCACCCTTTTCCTCATGACGTAAGAGGGATTTCGGCCATTTTTGGAAGAACAAGCACTTGGTCATTTGGAACGCTTGGATTGTCGGCGATCGAACAACTGAGTGT
>NW_019257853.1:4054-4168 GCF_002742605.1 Olea europaea var. sylvestris
AACTTTTGCACACGTTGTCCGTTTTGGGCCCATAAGTACTTTTTTGAAATGTAGCGACCATTTTGAATTGAACTCACAACTTCGTCGTGACGTATGAAGGATTTCAGCCATTTT
>NW_019257853.1:7540-7916 GCF_002742605.1 Olea europaea var. sylvestris
TAACTTTTGCACACGTTGTCCGTTTTGGGCCCATAAGTACTTTTTTGAAATGTAGCGACCTTTTTGAATTGAACTCACAACTTCGTCGTGACGTATGAAGGATTTCAGCCATTTTTCGAAAGAACGAGCACTTGCATATTTGGAACGCTTGGAGAGTCGGCGAAAGAAGAATTGAGCGTAACTTTTGCACACGTTGTACGTTTTGGGCCCATAAGTACTTTTTGGAAATGTAGCGTCCGTTTTGGATTGAACTCACCACTTCGTCGCGACGTATGTGGGATTTCGGCCAGTTTTAGAGAGAATGAGCACTTGCGTATTTGGAACGCAAGGATTGTCGACGTTCGAAGAATTGAGCATAACTTTTGCACACGGTGTC
>NW_019257853.1:7960-22203 GCF_002742605.1 Olea europaea var. sylvestris
TTTGGAAATGTAGCGACCGTTTTGGATAGAACTCACAACTTCGTCGTGACGTATGAGGGATTTCGCCCAGTTTTCGAAAGAATGAGCACCTGCGTATTTGGAACGCTTGGATTGTCGGCGTTCAAAGAATTAAGCGTAACTTTTGCACACGGTGTCCATTTTGGGCCCATAAGTACTTTTTGGAAATGTAGCGACCGTTTTGGATTGTACTTTTTGGAAATGTAGCGACCGTTTTCGATTGAACTCACAACTTCGTCGTGACGTATGAGGGATTTTGGCCTTTTTTTGAAAGAACGTGCACTTGTATATTTGGAACGCTTGGAGAGTCGGCGTAAGAAGAACTGAGCGTAACTTTTGCACACGTTGTCCATTTTGGGCCCATAAGTACTTTTTGTAAATGTGGCGACCGTTTTGGATTGAACTCACAACTTCGTCGTGTCGTATGAGTTATTTCGGCCATTTTTCAATATAATGAGCACTTGCGTATTTAAAATGCTTTGAGAGTCGGCGTAAGAAGAATTGATCATAACTTTTGCACACGTTGTCCGTTTTGGGCCCATAAGTACTTTTTTGAAATGTAGCGACCTTTTTGAATTGAACTCACAACTTCGTCGTGACGTATGAAGGATTTCAGCCATTTTTCGAAAGAACGAGCACTTGCATATTTGGAACGCTTGGAGAGTCGGCGAAAGAAGAATTGAGCGTAACTTTTGCACACGTTGTCCGTTTTGGGCCCATAAGTACTTTTTTGAAATGTAGCGACCGTTTTGAATTGAACTCACAACTTCGTCGTGACGTATGAAGGATTTCAGCCATTTTTCGAAAGAACGAGCACTTGCATATTTGGAACGCTTGGAGAGTCGGCGAAAGAAGAATTGAGCGTAACTTTTGCACACGTTGTACGTTTTGGGCCCATAAGTACTTTTTGGAAATGTAGCGACCGTTTTGGATAGAACTCACAACTTTGTCGTGACGTATGAGGGATTTCGCCCAGTTTTCGAAAGAATGAGCACCTGCGTATTTGGAACGCTTGGATTGTCGGCGTTCGAAGAATTAAGCGTAACTTTTGCACACGGTGTCCGTTTTGGGCCCATAAGTACTTTTTGGAAATGTAGCGATCGTTTTGGATTGAACTCACAACTTGGTCGTGACGTATGAGGGATTTTGGCCTTTTTTTGAAAGAACGTGCACTTGTATATTTGGAACGCTTGGAGAGTCGGCGTAAGAAGAACTGAGCGTAACTTTTGCACACGTTGTCCATTTCGGGCCCATAAGTACTTTTTGGAAATGTGGCGACCGTTTTGGATTGAACTCACAACTTCGTCGTGTCGTATGAGTTATTTCGGCCATTTTTCGACAGAATGAGCACTTGCGTATTTAAAATGCTTTGAGAGTCGGCGTAAGAAGAATTGAGCGTAACTTTTGCACACGTTGTCCGTTTTGGGCCCATAAGTACTTTTTTGAAATGTAGCGACCATTTTGAATTGAACTCACAACTTCGTTGTGACGTATGAAGGATTTCAGCCATTTTTCCAAAGAATGAGCACTTGCATATTTGGAACGCTTGGAGAGTCGGCGAAAGAAGAATTGAGCGTAACTTTTGCACACGTTGTCCGTTTTCGGCCCATAAGTACTTTTTGGAAATGTAGCGTCCATTTTGGATTGAACTCACCACTTCATCGTGACGTATGAGGGATTTTACCTATTTTTCGAATGAATGAGCACTCGCGTATTTGGAACGCTTGCATTGTTGGCGTTCGAAGAATTGAGCGTAAATTTTGCACACGGTGTCCGTTTTGGGCCCATAAGTACTTTGTGGAAATGTAGCGACCGTTTTAGATTGAACTCACCACTTCGTCGTGATGTATGAGGGATTTCGGCCAGTTTTAGAGAGAATGAGCACTTGCGTATTTGGAACGCTTGCATTGTTGGCGTTCGAAGAATTGAGCGTAACTTTTGCACACGGTGTCCGTTAAGTACTTTTTGGAAATGTAGCGGTCGTTTTGGTTTGAACTCACCACTTCATCGTGACGTATGAGGGATTTCGGCCATTTTTTGAAAGAACGAGCACTAGCATATTTGGAACGCTTGGAGAGTCGGCGTAAGAAGAATTGAGCGTAACTCTTGCACACGTTGTCTGTTTTGGGCCCATAAGTACTTTTTGGAAATGTAGCGTCCGTTTTGGATTGAACACACCACTTCGTCTTGACGTATGTGGGATTTCGGCCAGTTTTAGAGAGAATGAGCACTTGCGTATTTGGAACGCTTGGATTGTCAGCGTTCGAAGAATTGAGCGTAACTTTTGCACACGGTGTCCGTTTTGGGCCCATAAGTACTTTTTGGAAATGTAGCGACCGTTTTGGATTGAACTCACCACTTCATCGTGACGTATGAGGGATTTCGGCCAGTTTTCGAAAGAACAAGCACTAGCGTATTTGGAACGCTTGGAGAGTCGGCGTAAGAAGAATTGAGCGTAACTTTTGCACACGTTGTCCGTTTTGGGCCCATAAGTACTTTTTGGAAATGTAGCATCCGTTTTGGATTGAACTCACCACTTCGTCATGACGTATGTGGGATTTTGGCCAGTTTTAGAGAGAATGAGCACTTGCGTGTTTGGAACGCTTGGATTGTCGGCGTTCGAAGAATTGAGCGTAACTTTTGCACACTGTGTCCGCTTTGGGCCCATAAGTACTTTTTGGAAATGTAACGACCGTTTTGGATTGAACTCACAACTTCGTCGTGACGCATGAGGGATTTTGGCCATTTTTCGAAAGAACAAGCACTTGCGTATTTGGAACGCTTGGATTGCCGGCGTTCGAAGAATTGAGCGTAACTTTTGCACACGGTTTCCGTTTTGGGCCCATAAGTACTTTTTGGAAATGTAGCGTCCGTTTTGGATTGAACTCACCACTTCGTCGTGATGTATGTGGGATTTCAGCCAGTTTTAGAGAGAATGAGCACTTGCCTATTTGGAACGCTTGGATTGTCGGTGTTCGAAGAATTGAGCGTAACTTTTGCACATGGTGTCCGTTTTGGGCCCACAAGGACATTTTGGAAATGTAGCGACCGTTTTGGATAGAACTCACAACTTCGTCGTGATGTATGAGGGATTTCGCCTAGTTTTTGAAAGTATGAGCACTTGCGTATTTGGAACGCTTGGATTGTCGGCGTTCGAAGAATTAAGCGTAACTTTTGCACACGGTGTCCGTTTTGGGCCCACGAGTACTTTTTGGAAATGTAGCGACCGTTTTGGATTGAACTCACCACTTCATCATGAAGTATGAGAGATTTCGGCCATTTTTCGAAAGAACGAGCACTAGCGTATTTGGAACGCTTGGAGAGTCGGCATAAGAAGAATTGAGCGTAAATTTTGCACACATTGTCCGTTTTGGGCCCATAAGTACTTTTTGGAAATGTAGCGTCCGTTTTGGATTGAACTCACCACTTCGTCGCGACGTATGTGGGATTTCGGCCAGTTTTAGAGAGAATGAGCACTTGCGTATTTGGAACACTTAGATTGTCGGCGTTCGAAGAATCGAGCATAACATTTGCACACGGTGTCCGTTTTGGGCCCATAAGTACTTTTTGGAAATGTAGCGACCGTTTTGGATAGAACTCACAACTTCGTCGTGACGTATGAGGGATTTCACCCAGTTTTCGAAAGAATGAGCACCTGCGTATTTGGAACGCTTGGATTGTCGGCGTTCAAAGAAATAAGCGTAACTTTTGCACAAGGTGTCCGTTTTGGGCCCATAAGTACTTTTTGGAAATGTAGCGACCGTTTTGTATTGAACTCACCACTTCATCGTAATGTATGAGGGATTTTGGCCAGTTTTCGAAAGAACGAGCACTAACGTATTTGGAAAGCTTGGAGAGTCGGCGTAAGAAGAATTGAGCGTAACATTTGCACACGTTGTCCGTTTTTGGCCCATAAGTACTTTTTGGAAATGTAGCGTCCGTTTTGGATTGAACTCACCACTTCGTCGTGACGTATGTGGGATTTTGGCTAGTTTTAGAGAGAATGAGCACTTACGTATTTGGAACGCTTGGATTGTCGGCGTTCGAAGAATTGAGCGTAACTTTTGCACACGTTGTCCGTTTTTGGCCCATAAGTACTATTTGGAAATGTAGCGTCCGTTCTGGATTGAACTCACCACTTCGTCGTGACGTATGTGGGATTTTGGCCAGTTTTAGAGAGAATGAGCACTTGCGTATTTGGAACGCGTGGATTGTCGGCGTTCGAAGAATTGAGCGTAACTTTTGCACACGGTGTCCGTTTTGGGCCCATAAGTACTTTTTGGAAATGTAGCGTCCGTTTTGGATTGAACTCACCACTTCGTCGTGACGTATGTGGGATTTCAGCCAGTTTTAGAGAGAATGAGCACTTGCGTATTTGGAACGCGTGGATTGTCGGCGTTCGAAGAATTGAGCGTAACTTTTGCACACGGTGTCCGTTTTGGGCCCATAAGTACTTTTTGGAAATGTAGCGTCCGTTTTGGATTGAACTCACCACTTCGTCGTGACGTATGTGGGATTTCAGCCAGTTTTAGAGAGAATGAGCACTTGCGTATTTGGAACGCGTGGATTGTCGGCGTTCGAAGAATTGAGCGTAACTTTTGCACACGGTGTCCGTTTTGGGCCCATAAGTACTTTTTGGAAATGTAGCGTCCGTTTTGGATTGAACTCACCACTTCGTCGTGACGTATGAGGGATTTCAGCCATTTTTCGAAAGAACGAGCACTTGCATATTTGGAACGCTTGGAGAGTCAGCGTACGGTGAATAGAGCGTAACTTTTGCACACGGTGTCTGTTTTGGGCCCATAAGTACTTTTTGGAAATGTAGCGACCGTTTTGGATTGAACTCACCACTTCGTCGTGACGTATGTGGGATTTTGGCCAGTTTTAGAGAGAATGAGCACTTGCGTATTTGGAACGCTTGGATTGTCGGCGTTCGAAGAATTGAGCGTAACTTTTGCACACGGGGTCCGTTTTGGGCCCATAAGTACTTTTTGGAAATGTAGCGACCGTTTTGGATAGAACTCACAACTTTGTCGTGACGTATGAGGGATTTCAGCCATTTTTCGAAAGAACGAGCACTTGCATATTTGGAACGCTTGGAGAGTCGGCGTAAGAAGAATTGAGCGTAACTTTTGCACACGGGGTCCGTTTTGGGCCCATAAGTACTTTTTGGAAATGTAGCGACCGTTTTGGATAGAACTCACAACTTTGTCGTGACGTATGAGGGATTTCAGCCATTTTTCGAAAGAACGAGCACTTGCATATTTGGAACGCTTGGAGAGTCGGCGTAAGAAGAATTGAGCGTAACTTTTGCACACGTTGTCCGTTTTGGGCACATAAGTACTTTTTGAAAATGTAGCGACCGTTTTGGATTGAACTCACCACTTCGTCGTGAAATATATGGGATTTCGGCTAGTTTTAGAGAGAATGAGCACTTGCATATTTGGAACGCTTGGATTGTCGGCGTTCGAAGAATTGAGCGTAACTTTTGCACACGGTGTCCGTTTTGGGCCCATAAGTACTTTTTGGAAATGTAGCGACCGTTTTGGATTGAACTCACAACTTCATCGTGACGTATGAGGGATTTCGCCCAGTTTTTGAAAGAATGAGCACTTGCATATTTGGAACGCTTGGATTGTCGGCGTTTGAAGAATTAAGCGTAACTTTTGCACACGGTGTCCGTTTTGGGCCCATGAGTGCTTTTTGGAAATGTAGCGACCATTTTGGATTGAACTCACCACTTCATCATGACGTATGAGCGATTTCAACCATTTTTCGAAAGAACGAGCACTAGCATATTTGGAACGCTTGGAGAGTCGGCGTAAGAAGAATTGAGCGTAACTTTTACACATGGTGTCCGTTTTGGGCCCATAAGTACTTTTTGGAAATGTAGCGTCCGTTTTGGATTGAACTCACCACTTCGTCGTGACGTATGTGGGATTTCGTCCAGTTTTAGAGTGAAAGAGCACTTGTGTATTTGGAACACTTGGATTGTCGGCGTTCGAAGAATTGAGCGTAACTTTTGCACACGGTGTCCGTTTTGGGTCCATAATTACTTTTTGGAAATGTTCCGACCGTTTTGGATTGAACCCACAACTTCGTCGTGTCGTAAGAGGGATTTTGGCCATTTTTTGAAAGAACGAGCACTTGCATTTTTGGAACGCTTGGTGAGTCGGCGTAAGAAGAATTGTGCGTAACTTTTGCACACGTTGTCCGTTTTGGGCCCATAAGTACTTTTTGGAAATGTAGCTACCGTTTTGGAGTGAACTCATAACTTCGTTGTGTCGTATGAGTTATTTCAGCCATTTTTCGAAAGAATGAGCACTTGCGTATTTGGAATGCTTTGAGAGTCGACGTAAGAAGAATTGAGCGTAACTTTTGCACACGTTGTCCGTTTTGGGCCCATAAGTACTGTTTGGAAATGAAGCGACCATTTTGAATTGAACTCACAACTTCGTCGTGACGTATAATGGATTTCAGCCATTTTTCGAAAGAAAGAGCACTTGCATATTTGGAACGCTTGGAGAGTCGGCGAAAGAAGAATTGAGCGTAACTTTTGCACACGTTGTCCGTTTTGGGCCCATAAGTTCTTTTTGGAAATGTAGCGACCGTTTTGGATTGATTCACCACTTCATCGTGACGTATGAGGGATTTTGGCCATTTTTCGAAAGAACGAGCACTAGCGAATTTGGAACGCTTGGAGAGTCGGCGTAAGAAGAATTGAGCGTAACTTTTGCACACGTTGTCCGTTTTTGGCCCATAAGTACTTTTTGGAAATGTAGCGACCGTTTTGGATAGAACTCACAACTTCGTCGTGACGTATGAGGGATTTCGTCCAGTTTTCCAAAGAATGAGCACTTACGTATTTGGAATGCTTGGATTGTCGGCGTTCGAAGAATTAAGCGTAACTTTTGCACACGGTATCCGTTTTGAGCCCATAAGTACTTTTTGGAAATGTAGAGACAATTTTGGATTGAACTCACCACTTCATCGTGACGTATGAAGGATTTTGGCCAGTTTTCGAAAGAACGAGCACTAGCGTATTTGGAACGCTTGGAGAGTCGGCGTAAGAAGAATTTAGCGTAACCTTTGCACACGTTGTCCGTTTTTGGCCCATAAGTACTTTTTGGAAATGTAGCGTCCGTTTTGGATTGAACTCACCACTTCGTCGTGACGTATGTGGGATTTTCGCCAGTTTTAGAGAGAATGAGCACTTGCGTACTTGGAACGCTTGGATTGTCGGCGTTCGAAGAATTGAGCGTAACTTTTGCGCACGGTGTCCGTTTTGGGCCCATAAGTAATTTTTGGAAATGTAGCGACCGTTTTGGATTGAACTCACAACTTCGTTGTGACGTATGAGGGATTTCGGCCATTTTTCGAAAGAACGAGCACTTGCATATTTGGAACGTTTGGAGAGTCAGTGTACGATGAATTAAGCGTAACTTTTGCACACGTTGTCCATTTTGGGCCCATAAGTACTTTTTGGAAATGTAACGACCGTTTTGAATTGAACTCCCAACTTCGTCGTGTCGCTTGAGTTATTTCGGCCATTTTTTGATGGAATGAGCACTTGCGTATTTGGAACGCTTGGAGAGTTGGCGTAAGAAGAATTGAGCGTAACCTTTGCACACATTGTCCGTTTTTGGCCCATAAGTACTTTTTGGAAATGTAGCGTCCGTTTTGGATTGAACTCACCACTTCGTCATGACGTATGTGGGATTTTGGCCAATTTTAGAGAGAATGAGCACTTGCGTACTTGGAACGCTTGGATTGTCGGCGTTCGAAGAATTGAGCGTAACTTTTGCACACGGTGTCCGTTTTGGGCCCATAAGTAATTTTTGGAAATGTAGCGACCGCTTTGGATTGAACTCACAACTTCGTTGTGACGTATGAGGGATTTCGGCCATTTTTCGAAAGAACGAGCACTTGCATATTTGGAATGCTTGGAGAGTCAGTGTACGATGAATTGAGCGTAACTTTTGCACACGTTGTCCGTTTTGGGCCCATAAGTACTTTTTGGAAATGTAACGACCGTTTTGAATTGAACTCCCAACTTCGTCGTGTCGTATGAGTTATTTCGGCCATTTTTTGATGGAATGAGCACTTGCGTATTTGGAACGCTTGGAGAGTCGGCGGAAGAAGAATTGAGCGTAACTTTTGCACACGTTGTCCGTTTTGGGCCCATGAGTACTTTTTCGAAATGTAGCGACCGTTTTGGATTGAACTCACAACTTCATCGTGTCGTATGCGTTATTTCGGCCATTTTTTGATAGAATGAGCACTTGCGTATTTGGAACGCTTGGAGAGTCGGCGGAAGAAGAATTGAGCGTAACTTTTGCACACGTTGTCCGTTTTGGGCCCATAAGTACTTTTTGGAAATGTAGCGTCCGTTTTTGATTGAACTCACCACTTCGTCATGACGTATGTGGGATCTCGGCCAGTTTTAGAGAGAAAGAGCACTTGTGTATTTGGAACCCTTGGATTGTCGGTGTTCGAAGAATTGAGCGTAACTTTTGCACACGGTGTCCGTTTTGGGCCCATAAGTACTTTTTGGAAATGTAGCGACCGTTTTGAATTGAACTCACCACTTCGTCGTTACGTATGAGGGATTTCGGCCATTTTTCGAAACAACGAGCACTTGCATATTTGGAACGCTTGGTGAGTCGGCGTAAGAAGAATTGTGCGTAACTTTTGCACACGTTGTCCGTTTTGGGCCCATAAGTACTTTTTGGAAATGTAGCGACCGTTTTGGATTGAACTCACAACTTCGTCATGTCGTATGAATTATTTCGACCATTTTTCGATAGAATGAGCACTTGCGTATTTGGAATGCTTTGAGAGTCGGCGTAAAAAGCATTGAGCGTAACTTTTGCACACGTTGTCTGTTTTGGGCCGATAAGTACTTTTTGGAAATGTAGCGACCATTTTGAATTGAACTCACCACTTCGTCATGACACATGAAGTTTTTTAGCCATTTTTCGAAAGAATGAGCACTTGCATATTTGGAACGCTTGGAGAGTCGGCGGAAGAAGAATTTAGCGTAACTTTTGCACACGTTGTCCGTTTTGGCCCCATAAGTTCTTTTTGGAAATGTAGCGTCCGTTTTGGATTGAACTCACCACTTCATCGTGACGTTTGAGGGATTTTGGCTATTTTTTAAATGAATGAGCACTTGTGTAATTGGAACGCTTGCATTGTTGGCGTTCGAAGAATTGAGCGTAAATTTTGCACACGGTGTCCATTTTGGGCCCATAAGTACTTTTTGGAAATGTAGCGGTCGTTTTGGATTGAACTCACCACTTCATCGTGACGTATGAGGGATTTTGGCCATTTTTCGAAAGAACTTGCACTAGCATATTTGGAACGCTTGGAGAGTCGGTGTGAGAAGAATTGAGCGTAAATTTTGCACACATTGTCCGTTTTGGGACCATAAGTACTTTTTGGAAATGTAGCGTCCGTTTTGGATTGAACTCACCACTTCGTCGTGACGTATGTGGGATTTCGGCAAGTTTTAGAGAGAATGAGCACTGGCGTATTTGGAACGCTTAGATTGTCAGCTTTCGAAGAATTGAGCGTAACTTTTGCACACGGTGTCCGTTTTGGGCCCATAAGTACTTTTTGGAAATGTAGCGACCGTTTTGGATAGAACTCACAACTTCGTCGTGACGTATGAGGGATTTCGCCCAGTTTTCGAAAGAATGAGCACTTGCGTATTTGGAACGCTTGGATTGTCGGCGTTCGAAGAATTGAGCGTAACTTTTGCACATGGTGTCCGTTTTGGGCCCATAAGTACTTTTTGGAAATGTAGCGACAATTTTGGATTGAACTCACCACTTCATCGTGACGTATGAAGGATTTTGGCCAGTTTTTGAAAGAACGAGCACTAGCGTATTTGGAACGCTAGGAGAGTCGGCGTAAGAAGAATTGAGCGTAACCTTTGCACACGTTGTCCGTTTTTGGCCCATAAGTACTTTTTGGAAATGTAGCGTCCGTTTTGGATTGAACTCAGCTCTTCGTCGTGACGTATGAGGGATTTCGGCCAGAGCACTTGCGTATTTGGAACGCTAGGAGAGTCGGCGTAAGAAGAATTGAGCGTAATTTTTGCACACGTTGTCCGTTTTGGGCCGATAAGTACTTTTTGGAAATGTAGCGACCGTTTGTGACGTATGAGGGATTTCGGCCAGAGCACTTGCGTATTTGGAACGCTAGGAGAGTCGGCGTAAGAAGAATTGAGCGTAATTTTTGCACACGTTGTCCGTTTTGGGCCGATAAGTACTTTTTGGAAATGTAGCGACCGTTTGTGACGTATGAGGGATTTCGGCCATTTTTCGACAGAATGAGCACTTGTGTATTTGGAACGCTTGGATTCTCGGCATTCGAAGAATTGAGCGTAACTTTTGCACACGGTGTTCGCTTTTGGGCCCATAATTACTTTTTGGAAATGTACCGACATTTTTGGATTGAACTCAGATCTTCGTCGTGACGTATGAGGGATTTTGGCCATTTTTTGAAAGAACGAGCACTTGCATATTTGGAACGCTTGGAGAGTCGGCGTAAGAAGAATTGTGCGTAACTTTTGCACACGTTGTTCATTTTGGGCCCATAAGTACTTTTTGGAAATGTAGCGATCGTTTTGGATTGAGCTCACAACTTCGTCGTGTCGTATGAGTTATTTCGGCCATTTTTCGATAGAATGAGCACTTGCGTATTTGGAATGCTTTGAGAGTCGGCGTCAGAAGAATTGAGCGTAACTTTTGCACACGTTGTCCGTTTTGGGCCCATAAGTACTTTTTGGAAATGTAGCGGTCGTTTTGGATTGAACTCGCCACTTCATCGTGAAGTACGAGGAATTTCGGCCATTTTTTGAAAGAACGAGCACTAGTGTATTTGGAACGCTTGGAGAGTCGGCGAAAGAAGTATTGAGCGTAACTTTTGCACACGTTGTCCGTTTTTGGCCCATAAGTACTTTTTGGAAATGTAGCGTCCATTTTGGATTGAACTCACCACTTCGTCGTGACGTATGTGGGATTTTGGCCAGTTTTAGAGAGAATGAGCACTTGCGTATTTGGAACGCTTGGATTGTCGGCGTTCGAAGAATTGAGCGTAACTTTTGCACACGGTGTCCATTTTGGGCCCATAAGTACTTTTTGGAAATGTAGCGTCCATTTTGGATTGAACTCACCACTTCGTCGTGACGTATGTGGGATTTTGGCCAGTTTTAGAGAGAATGAGCACTTGCGTATTTGGAACGCTTGGATTGTCGGCGTTCGAAGAATTGAGCGTAACTTTTGCACACGGTGTCCGTTTTGGGCTCATAAGTACTTTTTGGAAATGTAGCTACCGTTTTGGATTGAACTCAAAACTTCGTCGTGACGTATGAGGGATTTCAGCCATTTTTTGAAAGAACGAGCACTTGCATATTTGGAACGCTTGGAGAGTCAGCGTGCGACGAATAGAGCGTAACTTTTGCACACGTTGTCCGTTTTGGGCCCCTAAGTACTTTTTGGAAATGTAACGACCGTTTTGAATTGAACTCCCAACTTCGTCGTGTCGTATGAGTTATTTCGGCCATTTTTTGATGGAATGAGCACTTGCGTATTTGGAACGCTTGGAGAGTCGACGTAAGAAAAATTGAGCGTAACTTTTGCACACGTTGTCCGTTTTGGGCCCATAAGTACTTTTTGGAAATGTAGCGACCATTTTGGATTGAACTCACAACTTCACCGTGTCGTATGAGGGATTTCCGCCATTTTTTGAAAGAACGAGCACTAGCGTATTTGGAACGCTTGGAGAGTCGGCGTAGGAAGAATTGAGCGTAAATTTTGCACACATTGTCCGTTTTGGGCCCATAAGTACTTTTTGGAAATGTAGCGACGTTTTTGGATTGAACTCACCACTTCGTCGTGACGTATGTGGGATTTCAGCCAGTTTTAGAGAGAACGAGCACTTGCGTATTTGGAACGCTTGGATTGTCGACGTTAGAAGAATTGAGCGTAACTTTTGTACACGGTGTCCGTTTTGGGCCCATAAGTACATTTTGAAAATGTAGCGACCGTTTTGGATAGAACTCACAATTTCGTCGTGACGTATGAGGGATTTCGCCTAGTTTTTGAAAGAATGAGCACTTGCATAGTTGGAACGTTTGGATTGTCGGCGTTCGAAGAATTAAGCGTAACTTTTGCACACGGTGTCCGTTTTGGGCCCATGAGTACTTTTTGGAAATGTAGCGACCGTTTTGGATTGAACTCACCATTTCATCGTGACATATGAGGGATTTCGGCCATTTTTCGAAAGACCGAGCACTAGCGTATTTGGAACGCTTGGAGAGTCGGCTTAAGAAGAATTGAGCGTAACTTTTGCACACGTTGTCCGTTTTGGGCCCACAAGTACTTTTTGGAAATGTAGCGTCCGTTTTGGATTGAACTCACAACTTCGTCGTGACGTATGAGGGATTTTGACCATTTTTAGAAAGAACGAGCACTTGCATATTTGGAACGCTTGGAGAGTCGGCGTAAGAAGAATTGTGCGTAACTTTTGCACACGTTGTCCGTTTTGGGCCCATAAGTACTTTTTGGAAATGTAGCGACCGTTTTGGATTGAACTCACAACTTCATCATGTCGTATGAGTTATTTCGGCCATTTTTCGATAGAATGAGCACTTCCGTATTTGGAATGCTTTGAGAGTCGGCGTAAAAAGAATTGAGCGTAACTTTTGCACACGTTGTCCGTTTTAGGCCAATAAGTACTTTTTGGAAATGTAGCGACCATTTTGAATTGAACTCACCACTTCGTCATGACACATGAAGTTTTTTAGCCATTTTTCAAAAGAATGAGCACTTGCATAATTGGAACGCTTGGAGAGTCGGCGAAAGAAGAATTTAGCGTAACTTTTGCACACGTTGTCCGTTTTGGCCCCATAAGTTCTTTTTGGAAATGTAGCGTCCGTTTTGGATTGAACTCACCACTTCATCATGACGTATCAGGGATTTCGGCTATTTTTTGAATGAATGAGCACTTACGTATTTGGAAAGCTTGCATTGTTGGCGTTCGAAGAATTGAGCGTAAATTTTGCACACGGTGTCCGTTTTGGGACCATAAGTACTTTTTGGAAATGTAGCGGTCGTTTTGGATTGAACTCACCACTTCATCGTGAAGTATGAGGAATTTCGGCCATTTTTTGAAGGAACTAGCACTAGTGTATTTGGAACGCTTGGAGAGTTGGCGTAAGAAGAATTGAGCGTAAATTTTGCACACATTGTCCGTTTTGGGCCCATAAGTACTTTTTGGAAATGTAGCGACCGTTTTGGATTGAACTCACCACTTCATCGTGACGTATGTGGGATTTCGGCCAGTTGTAGAGAGAATGAGCACTTGCGTATTTGGAACGCTTGGATTGTCGGCGTTCGAAGAATTGAGCGTAACTTTTGCACACGGTGTCCGTTTTGGGCCCATAAGTACTTTTTGGAAATGTAGCGACCGTTTTGGATTGAACTCACAACTTCATCGTGACGTATGATGGATTTTGCCCAGTGTTTGAAAGAATGAGCACTTGCGTATTTGGAACGCTTGGATTGTCGGCGTTCGAAGAATTAAGCGTAACTTTTGCACACGGTGTCCGTTTTGGGCCCATAAGTACTTTTTGGAAATGTAGCAACCATTTTGGATTGAACTCACCACTTCGTCGTGACGTATGTGGGATTTTGGCCAGTTTTAGAGAGAATGAGCACTTGCGTATTTGGAACGCTTGGATTGTCGGCGTTCGAAGAATTGAGCGTAACTTTTGCACACGGTGTCCGTTTTAGGCCCATAAGTAGTTTTTGGAAATGTAGCGACCGTTTTGGATTGAACTCACAACTTCGTCGTGACGTATGAGAGATTTCGCCCAGTGTTTGAAAGAATGAGCACTTGCGTATATGGAACGCTTGGATTGTCGGCGTTCGAAGAATTAAGTGTAACTTTTGCACACGGTGTCCGTTTTGGGCCCATAAGTACTTTTTGGAAATGTAGCAACCATTTTGGATTGAACTCACCACTTCGTCGTGACGTATGTGGGATTTCGGCCAGTTTTAGAGAGAATGAGCACTTGCGTATTTGGAACGCTTGGATTGTCGACGTTCGTAGAATTGAGCGTAACTTTTGCCCACGGTGTCCGTTTTGGGCCCATAAGTACTTTTTGGAAATGTAGCGACCATTTTGGATTGAACTCACAACTTCGTCGTGACATA
>NW_019257853.1:22448-31143 GCF_002742605.1 Olea europaea var. sylvestris
TTGGAACGCTTAGATTGTCGGCGTTCGAAGAATTGAGCGTAATTTTTGCACACGGTGTCCGTTTTAGGCCCATAAGTAGTTTTTGGAAATGTAGCGACCGTTTTGGATTGAACTCACAACTTCGTCGTGACGTATGAGGGATTTCGCCCAGTGTTTGAAAGAATGAGCACTTGCGTATATGGAACGCTTGGATTGTCGGCGTTCGAAGAATTAAGCGTAACTTTTGCACACGGTGTCCGTTTTGGGCCCATAAGTACTTTTTGGAAATGTAGCGACCATTTTGGATTGAACTCACCACTTCGTCGTGACGTATGTGGGATTTTGGCCAGTTTTAGAGAGAACGAGCACTTGCGTATTTGGAACGCTTGGATTGTCGGCGTTCGAAGAATTGAGCGTAACTTTTGCACACGGTGTCCGTTTTGGGCCCATAAGTACTTTTTGGAAATGTAACGACCGTTTTGGATTGAACTCACAACTTCATCGTGACGTATGAGGGATTTCGCCAAGTGTTTGAAAGAATGAGCACTCGCGTATTTGGAACGCTTGGATTGTCGGCGTTCGAAGAATTAAGCGTAACTTTTGCACACGGTGTCCGTTTTGGGCCCATAAGTACTTTTTGAAAATGTAGCGACCGTTTTGGATTGAACTCACAACTTGGTCGTGTCGTATGAGTTATTTCAGCCATTTTTCAATAGAATGAGCACTTTCATATTTGGAATGCTTGGATTTTCGGCGTACGAAGAATTGAGCGTAACTTTTGCACACGGTGTCCGTTTTGGGCCCATAAGTACTTTTTGGAAATGTAGCGACTGTTTTTGATTGAACTCACAACTTCGTCGTGATGTTTGAGGGATTTCGGCCATTTTTCAATAGAATGAGCACTTTCATATTTGGAACGCTTGGCGAGTCGGCGTAAGAAGAATTGAGCGTAACTTTTGCACACGGTGTCCGTTTTGGGCCCATGAGTACTTTTTGGAATTGTAGAGACCGTTTTGGATTGAACTCACCACTTCATCGTGACGAATGAGGGATTTCGGCCTTTTTTCGAAATAACGAGCACTAGCGTATTTGGAACGCTTGGAGAGACGACGTAAGAAGAATTGAGCGTAACTTTTGGACACGTTGTCCGTTTTGGGCCCAAAAGTACTTTTTGGAAATGTAGCGTCCATTTTGGATTGAACACACCACTTCGTCGTGACGTATGTGGGATTTTGGCCAGTTTTAGAGAGAATGAGCACTTGTGTATTTGGAATGCTTGGAGTGTCGGCGTTCGAAGAATTGAGCGTAACTTTTGCACACGGTGTCCGTTTTGGGCCCATAAGTACTTTTTGGAAATGTTCCGACCGTTTTGGATTGAACTCACAACTTCGTCGTGACGTAAGAGGGATTTTGGCCATTTTTCAAAAGAACGAGCACTTGCATAATTGGAACGCTTGGAGAGTCGGCGTAAAAAGAATTGTGCGTAACTTTTGCTAACGTTGTCCGTTTTGGGCCCATAAGTACTTTTTGAAAATGTAGCTACCGTTTTGGATTGAACTCACAACTTCGTCGTGTCGTATGAGTTATTTCGGCCATTTTTCGATAGAATGAGCACTTGCGTATTTGGAATGCTTTGAGAGTCGGCGTAAGAAGAATTTAGCGTAACTTTTGCACACGTTGTCCGTTTTGGGCCCATAAGTAATTTTTGGAAATATAGCGACCATTTTGAATTGAACTCACAACTTCGTCGTGACGTATGAAGGATTTCAGCCATTTTTCAAAAGAATGAGCACTTGCATATTTGGAACGCTTGGAGAGTCGGCGAAAGAAGAATTGAGCGTAACTTTTGCACACGTTGTCTGTTTTGGGCCCATAAGTTCTTTTTGGAAACGTCTGTTTTGGATTGAACTCACCACTTCCTCATGACGTTTGAGGGATTTTGGCTATTTTTGAATGAATGAGCACTTACGTATTTGGAACGCTTGCATTGTTGGCGTTCGAAGAATTGAGCGTAAATTTTGCACACGGTGTCCGTTTTGGGCCCATAAGTACTTTTTGGAAATGTAGCGGTCGTTTTGGATTGAACTCACCACTTCATCGTGACGTATGAGGGATTTCGGCCATTTTTGGAAGGAACGAGCACTAGCGTATTTGGAACGCTTGGTGAGTCGGCGTAAGAAGAATTGAGCGTAAATTTTGCACGCATTGTCCGTTTTGGGCCCATATGTACTTTATGGAAATGTAGCGTCCGTTTTCGATTGAACTCACCACTTCATCGTGACGTATGTGGGATTTCAGCCTGTTTTAGAGAGAATGAGCACTTGCGTATTTGGAACGCTTAGATTGTCGGCGTTCGAAGAATTGAGCGTAACTTTTGCACAAGGTGTCCGTTTTGGGCCCATAAGTACTTTTTGGAAATGTAGCGACCGTTTTCGATTGAACTCACAACTTCGTCGTGACGTATGAGGGATTTTGGCCATTTTTCGAAAGAACGAGCACTAGCGTATTTGGAATGCTTGGAGAGTCGGCGTAAGAAGAATTGAGCGTAATTTTTGCACACGGTGTCCGTTTTGGGCCCATAAGTACTTTTTGGAAATGTAGCGACCGTTTTCGATTGAACTCACAACTTCGTCGTGACGTATGAGGGATTTTGGCCATTTTTCGAAAGAACGAGCACTAGCGTATTTGGAATGCTTGGAGAGTCGGCGTAAGAAGAATTGAGCGTAATTTTTGCACACGGTGTCCGTTTTGGGCCCATAAGTACTTTTTGGAAATGTAGCGACCGTTTTCGATTGAACTCACAACTTCGTCGTGACGTATGAGGGATTTTGGCCATTTTTCGAAAGAACGAGCACTAGCGTATTTGGAATGCTTGGAGAGTCGGCGTAAGAAGAATTGAGCGTAACTTTTGCACACGGTGTCCGTTTTGGGCCATAAGTACATTTTGGAAATGTAGCGACCGTTTTGGATAGAACTCACAACTTCATCGTGACGTATGAGGGATTTCCCCCAGTTTTCGAAAGAATGAGCACTTGCGTATTTGGAACGCTTGGATTGTCGGCGTTCGAAGAATTAAGCGTAACTTTTGCACACGATTTTCGTTTTGGGCGCATAAGTACTTTTTGGAAATGTAGCGACCGTTTTGGATTGAACTCACCACTTCTGAGCGTAACTTTTGCACACGTTGTCCGTTTTGGGCCCATAAGTACTTTTTGGAAATGTAGCGTCCGTTTTGGATTGAACACACCACTTCGTTGTGACGTATGTGGGATTTTGGCCAGTTTTAGAGAGAATGAGCACTTGTGTATTTGGAACGCTTGGATTGTCGGCGTTCGAAGAATTGAGCGTAACTTTTGCACACGGTGTCCGTTTTGGGCCCATAAGTACTTTTTGGAAATGTTCCGACCGTTTTGGATTGAACTCACAACTTCATCGTGACGTAAGAGGGATTTTGGCCATTTTTCAAAAGAACGAGCACTTGCATAATTGGAACGCTTGGAGAGTCGGCGTAAGAAGAATTGTACGTAACTTTTGCACACGTTGTCCGTTTTGGGCCCATAAGTACTTTTTGGAAATGTAGCTACCGTTTTGGATTGAACTCACAACTTCGTCGTGTCGTATGAGTTATTTCGGCCATTTTTCGATAGAATGAGCACTTGCGTATTTGGAATGCTTTTAGAGTCGGCGTAAGAAGAATTTAGCATAACTTTTGCACACGTTGTCCGTTTTGGGCCCATAAGTACTTTTTGGAAATGTAACGACCATTTTGAATTGAACTCACAACTTCGTCGTGACGTATGAAGGATTTCAGCCATTTTTCAAAAGAATGAGCACTTGCATATTTGGAACGCTTGGAGAGTCGGCGAAAGAAGAATTGAGCGTAACTTTTGCACACGTTGTCTGTTTTGGGCCCATAAGTTCTTTCTGGAAACGTCTATTTTGGATTGAACTCACCACTTCCTCATGACGTTTGAGGGATTTTGGCTATTTGTTGAATTAATGAGCACTTACGCATTTGGAACGCTTGCATTGTTGGCGTTCGAAGAATTGAGCGTAAATTTTGCACACGGTGTCCGTTTTGGGCCCATAAGTACTTTTTGGAAATGTAGCGGTCGTTTTGGATTGAACTCACCACTTCATCGTGACGTATGAGGGATTTCGGCCATTTTTTGAAGGAACGAGCACTAGCGTATTTGGAACGCTTGGTGAGTCGGCGTAAGAAGAATTGAGCGTAAATTTTGCACGCATTGTCCGTTTTGGGCCCATAAGTACTTTATGGAAATGTAGCGTCCGTTTTCGCTTGAACTCACCACTTCATTGTGACGTATGTGGGATTTCGGCCAGCTTTAGAGAGAATGAGCACTTGCGTATTTGGAACGTTTAGATTGTCGGCGTTCGAAGAATTGAGCATAACCTTTTCACACGGTGTCCGTTTTGGGCCCATAAGTACTTTTTGGAAATGCAGCGACCGTTTTCGATTGAACTCACAACTTCGTCGTGACGTATGAGGGATTTTGGCCATTTTTAGAAAGAACGAGCACTTGCATATTTGGAACTCTTGGAGAGTCGGCGTAAGAAGAATTGTGCGTAACTTTTGCACACGTTGTCCGTTTTAGGCCCATAAGTAATTTTTGGAAATGTAGCGACCGTTTTGGATTGAACTCACAACTTCATCGTGACGTATGAGGGATTTCGGCCATTTTTCGAAAGAACGAGCACTAGCGTATTTGGAACGCATGGAGAGTCGGCGTAAGAAGAATTGAGCGTAAATTTTGTAGACATTGTCCGTTTTGGGCCCATAAGTACTTTTTGAAAATGTAGCGACCGTTTTGGATTGAACTCACCACTTCGTCGTGACGTATGTGGAATTTCAGCCAGTTTTAGAGAGAATGAGCACTTGCGTATTTGGAACGCTAGGATTGTCGGCGTTCGAAGAATTGAGCGTAACTTTTGCACACGGTGTCCGTTTTGGGCCATAAGTACATTTTGGAAATGTAGCGACCGTTTTGGATAGAACTCACAACTTCGTAGTGACGTATGAGGGATTTCCCCCAGTTTTCGAAAGAATGAGCACTTACGTATTTGGAACGCTTGGATTGTCGGCGTTCGAAGAATTAAGCGTAACTTTTTCACACGGTGTCCGTTTTGGGCCCATAAGTACTTTTTGGAAATGCAGTGACCGTTTTCGATTGAACTCACAACTTCGTCGTGACGTATGAGGGATTTTGGCCATTTTTAGAAAGAACGAGCACTTGCATATTTGGAACTCTTGGAGAGTCGGCGTAAGAAGAATTGTGCGTAACTTTTACACACGTTGTCCGTTTTGGGCCCATAAGTACTTTTTGGAAATGCAGTGACCGTTTTCGATTGAACTCACCACTTCGTCGTGACGTATGAGGGATTTCGGCCATTTTTCGAAAGAATGAGCACTTGCATATTTGGAACGCTTGGAGTGTCGGCGTGCGAAGAATTGAGCGTAACTTTTGCACACGGTCTCCGTTTTTGGCCCATAAGTACTTTTTGGAAATGTAGCGACCGTTTTGGATTGAACTCACCACTTCGTCGTGACGTATGTGGGATTTCGGCCAGTTTTAGAGAGAATGAGCACTTGCGTATTTGGAACGCTTGGATTGTCGGCGTTCGAAGAATTGAGCGTAACTTTTGCACACGGTGTCCGTTTTGGGCCCAAAAGTACTTTTTGGAAATGTAGCGACCGTTGTCGATTGAACTCACAACTTCGTGGTGACGTATGAGGGATTTTTGCCATTTTTAGAGAGAACGAACACTTGCATATTTGGAACTCTTGGAGAGTCGGCGTAAGAAGAATTGTGCGTAACTTTTACACACGTTGTCCGTTTTGGGCCCATAAGTACTTTTTGGAAATGTAGCGACCGTTTTGGATTGAACTCACCACTTCATCGTGACGTATGAGGGATTTTGGCCAGTTTTCGAAAGAACGAGCACTAGAGTATTTGGAACGCTTGGAGAGTCGGCGTAAGAAGAATTGAGCGTAACTTTTGTACACGTTTTTCTTTTTTGGCCCATAAGTACTTTTTGGAAATGTAGCGTCCGTTTTGGATTGAACTCACCACTTCGTCGTGACGTTCGACGGATTTCGGCCATTTTTCGAAAGAATGAGCACTTGCGTATTTGGAACGCTTAGATTGTCGGCGTTCGAAGAATTGAGCGTAACTTTGGCACACGGTGTCCGTTTTGGGCCCATAAGTACTTTATGGAAATGTAGCGTCCGTTTTGGATTGACCTCACAACTTCGTCGGGACGTATGAGGGATTTCGCCCAGTTTTTGAAAGAATGAGCACTTGCGTATTTGGAACGCTTGGTGAGTCGGCGTAAGAAGAATTGAGCGTAAATTTTGCACGCATTGTCCGTTTTGGGCCCATAAGTACTTTATGGAAATGTAGCGTCCATTTTCGATTGAACTCACCACTTCATCGTGACGTATGTGGGATTTCGGCCTGCTTTAGAGAGAATGACCACTTGCGTATTTGGAACGCTTAGATTGTCGGCGTTCGAAGAATTGAGCGTAACTTTTTCACACGGTGTCCATTTTGGGCCCATAAGTACTTTTTGGAAATGTAGCGACCGTTTTCGATTGAACTCACCACTTCGTCGTGACGTATGAGGGATTTTGGCCATTTTTAGAAAGAACGAGCACTTGCATATTTGGAACTCTTGGAGAGTCGGCGTAAGAAGAATTGTGCGTAACTTTTGCACACGTTGTCCGTTTTAGGCCCATAAGTAATTTTTGGAAATGTAGCGACCCTTTTGGATTGAACTCACAACTTCATCGTGACGTATGAGGGATTTCGGCCATTTTTCGAAAGAATGAGCACTAGCGTATTTGGAACGCTTGGAGATTCGGCGTAAGAAGAATTGAGCGTAAATTTTGTACACATTGTCCGTTTTGGGCCCATAAGTACTTTTTGGAAATGTAGCGACCGTTTTGAATTGAACTCACAACTTCGTCGTGACGTACGAGGGATTTTATCCATTTTTTGAAAGAATGAGCACTTGCATATTTGGAACGCTTGGAGAGTCGGCGTAAGAAGAATTGAGCGTAACTTTTGCACGCGTTGTCCGTTTTGGGCCCATAAGTACTTTTTGGAAATGTAGCGACCGTTTTGGATAGAACTCACAACTTCGTCGTGACGTATGAGGGATTTCCCCCAGTTTTCGAAAGAATGAGCACTTGCGTATTTGGAACGCCTGGATTGTCGGCGTTCGAAGAATTAAGCGTAACTTTTGCACACGGTTTTCGTTTTGGGCGCATAAGTACTTTTTGGAAATGTAGCGACCGTTTTGGATTGAACTCACCACTTCATCGTGACGTATGAGGGAATTTGGCCAGTTTTCGAAAGAACGAGCACTAGAGTATTTGGAACGCTTGGAGAGTCGGCGTAAGAAGAATTGAGCGTAACTTTTGCACACGTTGTCCGTTTTGGGCCCATAAGTACTTTTTGGAAATGTAGCGTCCGTTTTGGATTGAACACACCACTTCGTTGTGACGTATGTGGGATTTTGGCCAGTTTTAGAGAGAATGAGCACTTGTGTATTTGGAACGCTTGGAGTGTCGGCGTTCAAAGAATTGAGCGTAACTTTTGCACACGGTGTCCGTTTTGGGCCCATAAGTACTTTTTGGAAATGTTCTGACCGTTTTGGATTGAACTCACAACTTCGTCGTGACGTAATAGGGATTTTGACCATTTTTCAAAAGAACGAGCACTTGCATAATTGGAACGCTTGGAGAGTCGGCGTAAGAAGAATTGTGCGTAACTTTTGCACACGTTGTCCGTTTTGGGCCCATAAGTACTTTTTGGAAATGTAGCTACCGTTTTGGATTGAACTAACAACTTCGTCGTGTCGTATGAGTTATTTCGGCCATTTTTCGATAGAATGAGCATTTGCGTATTTGGAATGCTTTTAGAGTCGGCGTAAGAAGAATTTAGCGTAACTTTTGCACACGTTGTCCGTTTTGGGCCCATAAGTACTTTTTGGAAATGTAGCGACCATTTTGAATTGAACTCACAACTTCGTTGTGACGTATGAAGGATTTCAGCCATTTTTCCAAAGAATGAGCACTTGCATATTTGGAACGCTTGGAGAGTCGGCGAAAGAAGAATTGAGCGTAACTTTTGCACACGTTGTCCGTTTAGGGCCCATAAGTTCTTTTTGGAAACGTCTGTTTTGGATTGAACTCACCACTTCCTCATGACGTTTGAGGGATTTTGGCTATTTGTTGAATGAATGAGCACTTACGTATTTGGAACGCTTGCATTGTTGGCGTTCGAAGAATTGAGCGTAAATTTTGCACACGGTGTCCGTTTTGGGCCCATAAGTACTTTTTGGAAATGTAGCGGTCGTTTTGGATTGAACTCACCACTTCATCGTGACGTATGAGGGATTTCGGCCATTTTTTGAAGGAATGAGCACTAGCGTATTTGGAACGCTTGGTGAGTCGGCGTGAGAAGAATTGAGCGTATATTTTGCACGCATTGTCCGTTTTGGGCCCATAAGTACTTTATGGAAATGTAGCGTCCGTTTTCGATTGAACTCACCACTTCATCGTGACGTATGTGGGATTTCGGCCTGCTTTAGAGAGAATGAGCACTTGCGTATTTGGAACGCTTAGATTGTCGGCGTTCGAAGAATTGAGCATAACTTTTTCACACGGTGTCCGTTTTGGGCCCATAAGTAC
>NW_019257854.1:0-1099 GCF_002742605.1 Olea europaea var. sylvestris
GCAGGTGTGTAAGTGTTATGCAATATGTTCAATTGATTTAAGTTGTAAACATTTTTAATATGATTAATGCAATTTGTTTATGACAGATAAATTATTTCATTAAATTATTATTTTGAAAATTAAATTAATAGAATCCATAGATTTAAATCTTAGTAACTTGTTAATCAAAAGAAATTGTGACAGTAAGAAGCAAATTGCACATGACAGAATCTCAAATTCTCCATAGTTGTAAGTAATAATGAGATACGAATAATGCTATTATAGATAGACAATCGCGTGTTGCATTTCTCACTTGTGAAATTAGTAGCTGATTTCACAAATTAAAATACAATGACATTTAAATATATATGTGGATGTTTTGTTGTATGAGCAAAACATAGGAGACCCGTTGGAGAGATTTCACATAGATAACTACTAAATTGTTAATGATTAATTTTTAATGTTCGGTAGTGGAATTGGTTCTTCGGCTTGAGGTCTTCATAGTGCTTTATATCTAAACGATCATAGTTTGGTTATGTTTGATGTTACTCTATCAAGAGTCACTAATACATCATCGTTCAAGTATGTTCAGAATTATATGATGGTTGTGAATGATCATTAAAAAATTCGTCATTTTTAGATATTAAGATATTATGATCTACATTTCACTTAATTAAATTATTAATGAAATCATTGGTCAAAGTGTACTCATAAGTCAAAAAATATTTTCAACTTATATTTATTTAAAAGTGGGATAAAAGATATGATCGATAATCAAGATCAACACAATTCCATATTTCGTGATTGATCCCTTCATATTAACAAAAAGATTATACTTTCACGGTAAATGAACAAATTTGATTTTGTAATATCACATGGCTCTTTATATTACATGTATTGCTATGAGACATTGTTAGGTGTCAATCTAGGATGATGAATGTGAATTAACTAATCTAGGTAAATTAATGATAAATTAAAAGGATATTTTAATTTATCTTATTTTGATTAGATCAAAATAATAAATCGTGTCGTTAGGTATTGTGGTAAGGGACCTAATGGGTCACACACAATAAGATAGGACTGGACATGGTCCAATTTGATTCGGTTCTGAAGATAATCG
>NW_019257855.1:0-1099 GCF_002742605.1 Olea europaea var. sylvestris
TGGGTCTCTAGGATGTTTTGAATGGGTAGTTATGCCTTTCGGCCTAAAAAATGCAGGGGCCACTTATCAAAGGGCAATGAATTCAATCTTTCATGAAATGATAGGCAAGTTTGTTGAGGTGTATGTAGACGACATAGTAGTCAAGTCCATTAAAGAAGAGGACCATTTCGAACAGTTAAGATGTTCGTTTGAACGAATGAGGCAATATAAGCTAAAGTTGAATCCCTTGAAATGTGCATTTGGTGTTAATGCAGGGAATTTTCTTGGTTTCTTAGTACACAAGAGAGGGATTGAACTTGATAAAAATAAAGCAAAGGCCATTTTAGAAGCCAAACCACCTAGCAATAAAAAGGAGTTGCAAAGGTTTCTAGGCCAAGTAAATTTTTTAAGACGCTTTATTTCTAACTGTGTAGGGCGAACTAAAGTCTTTTCGTCTGGATGAATCAGGATGAATTCGTCTGGAAAGAAGAACATCAAAGGCTTTTGAAAGCCTGAAGACATATCTATCAAGTCCACCAGTGTTGGTGTCACCAATCCAAGGACGGCCAATGAAAGTGTATGTATCGGCTGAAAAAGAATCAATAGCTGGAATGGTCGCACAGGAAGACCAATTTGGTGAAGAAAGGGCAATTTACTACTTAAGTAGACGGTTAACGAAATGTGAATGTAATTACTTTGCTGTTGAAAAATTGTGTCTTGCACTGTATTTCACATGTACAAAATTAAGGGCTTATTTACGGCCCGTTACCGTTTACTTAATTTCTAAATTAAATTTAGTTAAGTATATGTTCTCACGCCGTATTTTACACCAAAGGGTAGGCCTTTGGACACTAGCTTTATCAGAGTTCGAAATACAATATATACCTCAAAAGGCAGTCAAAAATCAGGCTTTTGCTAACTTTCTAGCCGATCATCCATGCCTTGACATGCCTGAAGAAATCGAATTAGAAATCAATTCGTTCGAATTAAAACCTTGGGTGTTGTACTTCGATGGGTCAAAAACCTCTAAAGGTGCGGGAGTAGGAGTAGCATTGATTAATCCTTTAGGGATTTGCTACAAGTTTGCATTCACCTTAGATAGAATGTGCACCAACAATCA
>NW_019257856.1:0-1099 GCF_002742605.1 Olea europaea var. sylvestris
TTTGACTGAAATTTAAATTTGATTTTGTTCATTAACGGGTCTCCAGTCAAATTAAAATTCTGCTTAGATTTAGTTCATTGGCGTGTTTTCAATTAAATTCGACTAAAATTTCAGCTGCCTTTTGTTCATCAGCAGGTTTCCAATTAAATTTGACTAAAATTGCACCTCGTTTAGTTCATTGGCATGTTTATAATCAAATTTGACTAAATTTTCAGTTGAGTATTATTGTTGGAGCGTTTCCTATAGAATTTTACTAAAATTTCACATGGGTTTAGTTCTTTTGCATGTTTCCCATCAAATTTGACTAAAATTTTGTCTGCATTTTGTTAATTGGTGCCTTTCAAATCAAATATGACTACAATTTCATCCAAGTTTTGTTAAATGGCACATTTTAAATCAAATTTAAGTAAAATTTCATCTAAATTTTGTTCATCGGCCCGCTTCCAATCAAATTTGACAAAAATTTCAAATGGGTTTAGTTCATGGGCGCTTTTCCAATCAAATTTAAAATTCTACCTGGGTTTTGGTTATTGGAGTGTTTTTAATCAAATTTGACTAAGATTTCACTTGAGTTATTTCATTGGCGCGTTTCCAATTAAATTCGACAAAAAACTCATCTTCATTTTGTTCATCGGGGGTTTCCATTCAAATTTGACTAAATTTTCTCATGGTTCTGTTCATTGGTACATTTCAAATCAAATTTGACTCACGTTTAGGTTTAGTTCATTACAGTGTTTTCAATCAAATTTGAATAAAATTTCATTTGCATTTCGATCATCTACAGGTTTCCAATCAAATTTAACTAAAATTTCAATTAGATTTAGTTCATTGTCGTGTTTCTAATCAAATTTGACTAAATTTACAGTTGAGTTTTATCATTGGTGCGTTTCCAATAGAATTTTGCTAAAATTTCACATGGGTTTAGTTCTTTGGCGTGTTTCCAAAAAAATTTGACTAAAATTTCATCTGGATTTTGTTCATTGGCGCTCTTCAAATCAAATTTGACTACAATTTCATCTCAATTGTCAAATGGGGCGTTTTCAATCAAATTTGACTAAAATTTTACCTGAATATGGTTCATTGGCGCGTTTTTAGTCAT
>NW_019257857.1:0-1098 GCF_002742605.1 Olea europaea var. sylvestris
GCGCGACTTTCGTTCCCGATCAACCTGTCAAATTTGAGCCCGTTCCGACACAGTTGCAAAAAATGACAAAATTGCCCCCGGCTCGATTTTTGTTTCCGGTCAACCTATCAAAATTTATCCGACACAGTCACCAAAAATGACGAATTTGCCCCCGGCGCGATTTTTTGTTTCCAATCAACCTGTCAAATTTTATCCAATTCCGACACAGTCGCGAAAAATGACGAAATTGCCCCTGGCGCGGTTTTTGTTTCCGACCAACCTGTCAAATTTGTGCCCATTCCGACACAGTCGAGAAAAATGACGAAATTGCCCCTGGCGCGATTTTTATTTCAGATCAACCAGCCAAATTTTAGCCCATTCTGACACGGTCAAGAAAAATGACGAAATTGCCCCCGGAGCGATTTTTGTTTCCGATCAACCAGTCAAATTTTAGCCAATTCCGACACAGTCGCGAAAAATGACGAAATTACCCCTGGCGCGATTTTAGTTTTTGATCAACCAGTCAAATTTTAGCCTATTCCGACACAGTCGAGAAAAATGACGAAATTGTCCCCGGCGCGATATTTATTTCCGATCAACCTGCCAAACTTCAGTCCATTCCGACACGGTCGAGAAAAATGACGAAATTGCCCCCGGCGCGATTTTTAGCTTCCGATCAACCTATCAAATTTTAGCCAATTCCGACACAGTATCGAAAAATGACGGAATTGCCCCTGGCGTGGTTTTTGTTTCTGACCAACCTGTCAAATTTTTGCCCATTCCGACACAATCGAAAAAAATGACGAAATTTCCCATGGCGCGATTTTTATTTCCGATCAACCATCCAAATTTCAGCCCATTCCGACACAGTCGAGAAAAATGACGAAATTGTCCCCGGCGCGATTTTTGTTTCTGATCAACCAGTCAAATTTTAGCCGATAACGACACAGTCGCGAAAAATGACGAAATTGGTCCCGGCGCGATTTTTGTTTCCGATCAACCTGTCAAATTTTAGCCAATTTCGACACAGCAGCGAAAAATGACGAAATTGCCCGCGGCGCAGTTTTTTGTTTCCGATCAACCAGTCAAATTTTAGCCCATTCCGACACAGTCGAGAAA
>NW_019257858.1:0-1098 GCF_002742605.1 Olea europaea var. sylvestris
TCGCGCCGGGGGCGATTTCATCATTTTTCGCGACGGTGTCGAAATGGGCTCAAATTTGACCGATTCTTCGGAAAAAAAATCGCCCGGGGGTCGATTTCGTCATTTTTCGCGACGGTTTTGGAATCGTCTAAAATTTGACAGTTTGATGGGAAACAAAAATCGCGCCGGGAGCAATTTCGTCATTTTTCGCGACGGAGTCAGAATCGACTAAATTTTGATTGATTGATGGGAAACAAAAATCGCGCCGGGAGCAATTTCGTCATTTTTCGCGACGGAGTCAGAATCGACTAAATTTTGATTGATTGATGGGAAACAAAAATCGCGCCGGGAGCAATTTCGTCATTTTTCGCGACGGAGTCAGAATCGACTAAATTTTGATTGATTGATGGGAAACAAAAATCGCGCCGGGAGCAATTTCGTCATTTTTCGCGACGGAGTCAGAATCGACTAAATTTTGATTGATTGATGGGAAACAAAAATCGCGCCGGGAGCAATTTCGTCATTTTTCGCGACGGAGTCAGAATCGACTAAATTTTGATTGATTGATGGGAAACAAAAATCGCGCCGGGAGCAATTTCGTCATTTTTCGCGACGGAGTCAGAATCGACTAAATTTTGATTGATTGATGGGAAACAAAAATCGCGCCGGGAGCAATTTCGTCATTTTTCGCGACGGTGTCGGAATCGGCTAAAACTTGACTGATTGATGGGAAAAAAATCGCTCAGGGGGCGATTTCGTCATTTTTCACGACGGTGTCGAAATGGGCTCAAATTTGACCGATTGATCGGAAAAAAAATGGCCCGGGGTCGATTTCGTCATTTTTCGTGACGGTTTTGGAATCGTCTAAAATTTGACTGATTGATGGGAAACAAAAATAGCGCCGGGAGCAATTTCGTCATTTTTCGCGACAGTGTCGGAATCGGCTAAAATTTGACTGATTGACGGGAAAAAAATCGCGCCAGGGGCGATTTAGTCATTTTTCGCAACGGTGTTGGAATGGGCAAAAATTTGACAAATTGATCGGAAACAAAAATCGCGCCGAGGGCAATTTCGTCATTTTTCGCGACGGTGTCGTAATCGGCTAAAATTTGACTAATT
>NW_019257859.1:0-1098 GCF_002742605.1 Olea europaea var. sylvestris
ACTGCATATGACAATGGAGCAGTGCATAAAATTCTGGCAGTGGACACTGCCGCCGGATAAACGAAAGCATTGCCGTAGTATCCAGTAGGTATTTTCAGGCCTGGCTTGCCACGCAAATTGGTAATGACTGACAGACAAACATTCTCGTCTGGATTAGATGGATTCAGTGCATTCGTATGACATTTCCATAAGCACGCTATTATGAGATCAAATCTTGAGCACCTACGAGAACTTCCCGACAAGGACAGACGATTATAAAATGCTTGTATAGCCTTAGGGGTAAAGAAAATGGCAGTCCCAAATAGCTTGTCCGAATCCATAAAGTCTCTGGATTGTCGTATTTTCTCAAATTCATGGTGTACGCATGTAATTCTTGGGGGAGATCTTGCATTCAAATATTGTTCTCTTTGCCATACAGGTGAAATAGAAGGTGCAGATGCACCTTTTATTAATTCAGAAATAGAATTTAGAAATTGCATCATTCCATAAGCATCCGCCATAGTGTGGTTCAATCGGATTCCCAAAGCAAATCTGCCACAGATGAATCTGGTAACCTGCATTTAGGATTAATTTAAATAATTCATTTCAGTACTTGGCTGATGAGTTGATATACAGCACACACTCTCGGTTCATATCATACTATCATCTATTTTATGAAAATTATATGCGCTAGGTTTTTTATGAAAATAATGAATTCATGGTGCACGTGAAGAAGAATACATTTACATACCTGTTGGATACCACGTCCTTATTCACACAACCAAACGTACAAGGATTGATACCTTGTACTTGAAATTTGTAGTGTTAATTATTTCAATATTTGGGGTTGTGATTTGTCCTTAATAACAAAAATAATTTAAGGATAGTACTAGTATACTTGGAATGTAATTAATACACCACATGTCAAGTTTAATTTTATAGCATGATTTTGTAGAAAATAAATTCCACTTGAGCTCCCAGTATATTATCTAAATTCTAGACAAGATTGTGTCTATCCACCTCTGAATTTAATGGTTCTATAATTCACCAATAGGTGATATCACTTAGATTGATCAAATAAATTGATGAATTGAGAATTTGAGAATGAGCAAAGTACAA
>NW_019257860.1:0-1098 GCF_002742605.1 Olea europaea var. sylvestris
TACCATGAAACCAAAACCCACTTTTCATTGGCTCGATTCCAATCGAATTAGACTAGCAATTCGACAAAAACGAACAAACCCCATGTTATCATGAAAGCATAAACCACTTTTCATTGGCTCGATTTCAATCGAATAAGACAAGGAATTCACCAAAAACAAACAAACCCGTAGTTATCATGAAATCAAAAACCACTTTTCATTGGCTCGATTCCAATCGAATTATACTCGCAATTCCCCAAAAATGAACAAACCTGAAATTATCATGAATTCAAAAACCACTTTTCATTCGCCCAATTCCAATGAAATTCGGCAACAATTCTCCAAAATGGAACAAAACTTAAGTTATCACGAGATCAAAAACCACTTTTCATAAGCTCGATTCCAATCGAATTAGACTAGCTAGTCACCAAAAACGAACAAACCCAAAGTGATCATGAAATCAACAATCACCTTCCGGTGGCTCGATTCCAATCGAATTAGTCAAGCAGTTCGCCAAAAACGAACAAACGCGAAGTTATCATTAAATCAAAAACCACTTTTCATTGGCTCGATTCCAATCGAATTACACTAGCAGTTCGCCAAAAATGAACAAACCCGAAGTTATCATGAAATCAAAAACCAATATTCATTGGCACGATTCCAATAGTTAGAATAGCAATTCGTAAAAAACGAACAAACCCAAAGTTATCATGAAATCAAAAGCCACTTTTCCTTTCCTCAATCCCAATCGAATTAGATTGGAAATTCGCTAAAAATGAACGAACTCGAAGTTATCATGAGATCAAAAACCACTTTTCAATAGTTCGATTCCAATCGAATTAGACTAGCAATTCACCAAAAACGAAAAACAGAAAGTGATTATGAAATCAAAAACTAATTTTCATTGGCTCGATTCCAATCGAATTAGACTAGCAATTCACCAAAAATGAAAAACACAAAGTGATTATGAAATCAAAAACTAATTTTCATTGGCTCAATTCCAATCGAATTAGACTAGCAATTCACCAAAACGAACAAACACGAATTTATCATGAAATCAAAAACCACGATTCATTAGCTCAATTTTAATCGAGTTAGACTAGCAATTCGCCAAAAGCG
>NW_019257861.1:0-1098 GCF_002742605.1 Olea europaea var. sylvestris
GCAAATGAACAAATCCAATTTAAATTTCAGTCAAATTTGATTGAAAACGCGCCAATAAACCAAACTCATGAGAAATTTTAGTTGAATTTGACTGAAAACCCGTCGATGAACAAAACGTCGATTAAATTTTTGTCAAATTTGATCGGAAACGCTCCAATAAACTAAATTCAGGTGAAATTTTAGTCAAATTTGATTGGAAGCGCACCAACGAACAAAATTCAGATGAAATTTTCCTCAAATTTGATTGAAAATGTGCCATTTAACAAAACACAGATGAAATTGGAGTCATATTTGATTTGAAGCGATACAATGAACAAAATTTAGATGAAATTTGAGTCAAATTTGATTGAAAACGTGCCAATGAACTAAACCTAAGCGAATTTTTTGTCAAATTTGACAAAAAACCCGCTAATGAACAAAATTAAATTTAAATTTGCTTAAAATTTGATTGGAAACGTGCCAATGAACAAATCCCAGGTGAAATTTTAGTAAAATTTGTTTGAAAACCCGCGATGAATATAACGCAGATGAAACTTTAGTCAAATTTGATCGAAAAGATGCCAATGAACTAAATCTAAGCGAGATTTTTGTCAAATTTGACTAGAAACCTGCTAATGAACAAAATCATACTTAAATTGGAGTGAAATTTAATTGGAAACATGCCAATAATCTACACCCATGAGAAATTTTAGTCAAATTTAATGGGAAACTCGTTGATGAACAAAACGCAAACGAAATTTTACTCAAATTTGATTGGAAATGCGCCAATTAACTAAAACTAAGCTGAATTTTAGTCAAATTTGACTGGAAATCCATAATAAACAAAATTAAATTTAAACTTGAGTCAAATTTGATTGCAAACACAGCATTGAACAAACCTATTGGAAATTTTAGTCAAATTTGAATGGAAGCGCACCGATGAACAAAATCTAGATGAAATTTTACTCAAGTTTCGTTTAAAATACGCCAATGAACTAAACCTAACCGGAGCTTTAGTCAAATTTGACTGGAAACTCGCTAATGAACAAAATCAAAATTTAAATTTGAGTCAAATTTGATTGAAAATGCTCCAATGAACTAAGCCCATGAGAAATTTTA
>NW_019257862.1:0-1098 GCF_002742605.1 Olea europaea var. sylvestris
TAAGGTTGAGCAATGGTCATGAGCAGTGTAGTGGCTGCAATGGGTTGAGTCAGCTTTCTTTAGAAAAATGACAATTTTTGAATTCCAGAATAAGAATTTGAGGTACCGAGTCGAAGTAGGTTGGATTTTGCATCAAGCTTTTGTGCTATTTTATCTGAACTATGGTTGCTACTTCTGTATGCATAGCTATCAAACCAGGATCGGACCGGCCAGTCCAACTGGGAAACTGGACTATGGTCCGGTCCAGGTAGTGTATTTTGATACGTTAGCTATTGACCTGTAGCAAACTGGATGAACTGGCCAATTTTTTCTTAAACCCGGCGAAGCAGCGAAACTGCCAGTAGTTTGAACTGATCCAAAACAATCATGTCTGTTGGGGGGGGGTGATTGACCTCTGGGCCTCCTAGAAACCATAGAGAGGAAACAACAACTAGGCTCGCCCATATCATTGTCTAAAATAAGCAACTGTATTATATATTATCAAATTTCAAGTATCTAAATATTCCATAATATATTAACAAATTTAACAAATATATTATTAAACTTTATTCGAACTGTAGGAAATACTTTTATAATATGAACATATTAATCCATAAAACATGACTTAACATACGAATAAAAATTAATTATTTTTGTAATCAACAATAAGCCATTTAAAACTTTTATTTTACTTCCAAGTCAATTTATGGTCCTGGTCCGATAACTATGCTTGCAGGCAGTACTACCTATGTCCAAGGAATCTGGGGTAGTCCAAATATCTTACTTGATAAAAATGTTGAATATGGTTTAACTAATGTTGGAGTCATATGTAGCAGATTCGTGTTGCACATCCAGGGAAATAATTCATTTGCTAATTACTTTTATTATTCAGTTCATAAATATATTGGTGTAGCATTTCCTGAAACTGACATATTCACTGATTACTTCTATTATCTTTTCTGAAAACTTTGATAAAACAATATTTAGTGAATTGCATCTGACTTGATTGGAGTCTGACAAGACTTTTCTGCAGATTAACTCTAATTTAATGCTCAAAAAATGTCTGGACAGTTATATTTACTTGTTTCTTTTGGTTAAATTTTAAGGATGTTAGCGTGG
>NW_019257863.1:0-1098 GCF_002742605.1 Olea europaea var. sylvestris
ATCAAAAACTTGAGCACTAGAGCAAATCTGAATTTCTATGTCACCTTTTTAACTTTTGGCTTTATAAAAATAAAGCCCAATTCACCATGAAAGGTTACCATGTTTTTCATCATTAAACCCTGTTTTTGCCTAGAAGAAACTTTACCAAACCATCACTTAACTACTTCTAGGAAAGATCGATTCTACACTTTAGCTCTTTTATTTGGTTGTGCCTTTGCCGTAGACCTCGATGGATCTCCTTCTTTAAACCTCCACCAATGCCTCAATGCTCGACAGGTTGTGTTCATCGCCATGATGACACCACATGCATTAAATGATAATTTTACGCTTCTTCCAGCGAGGCTCCAAAAAGAAGGCTACATTGCAACTATGAAATAAGAGAATCCAAGCCCATACTTTGCTTCATCCAGCATATTTAGCAATTTCATCGAACCCCAATGAAGAGGTCTGCCTTTGCCGTAGACCTCGATGGATCTCCTTCTTTAAACCTCCACCAATGCCTCAATGCTCGACAGGTTGTGTTCATCGCCATGATGACACCACATGCATTAAATGATAATGTTACGCTTCTTCCAGCGAGGCTCCAAAAAGAAGGGTACATTGCAACTATGAAATGAGAGAATCCAAGCCCATACTTTGCTTCATCCAGCATATTTAGCAATTTCATCGAACCCCAATGAAGAGGTCGAACCCTCATGAACGAGACGAGCAATGTAAGATGCTGCAAATATCTTGTGTACAAGATTTTTCATGATTGATTGATGTGATCACTTGCTGCAGCAGGCAATCTACAAAGTTAAAATGTCATGTCTAATCCTTACATGCTAGACCCTAAGTTGAAATAAGGTCTGCAACATATGTGAAGTTAAATCTTCGTTAACAGTAGCCTCCTTCCAAAGAAGGAATATCCTTGCCAATGGGCATTAGGAAGAAATTGGGTGGTGCTAAGATATATTACCTCAGTAACACTCTAAAAAAGAGATACATAGATAGACACATCCTTGAATTGAAAATTGCCTAACTAACGACGACATACTATTCCTTAGGAAAACAGGCTCACTCATAAGGGGTCTACACTAAAAACTCTACAATGTCAAG
>NW_019257864.1:0-7013 GCF_002742605.1 Olea europaea var. sylvestris
AAATTGGTTATTTGTCAATATAGCCCTTGATTGATTCTTATTTTTGGGATGAAATGCATTATGAAATAGTTATTTTTTTTTTTTAGAGAATGTGTTGTTAAAAAATAAGATTTTTTTTGAAATACGTGCATAATTATTTTATAGAAGAATGTTTAATTGAAAATGAATTTTAATAAAATGAGACTCAAACAAGGGCATAAAAGAAAGCTTTCTTGTATTTTAAGAAAGATGGGTGAAAATGGTCGGTCTTTTAAATATAGGCTCTATTTGAGTCACATTCTTTAAAAAAATATATTTTTCAACAATAATTTGATATTATTTCAATTACGCATTTTTCAATAAAATAGTATTACACGTAAATTTAAAATTTTTCTTTATTTTTTAACCACGTATTTTTTATCAATACACTCTTTAAAAGTATATTTTGCATTCCAGTAATGTGACTCAAACAAGTGCATAATCAGGCGGAGAATTGTTGTTCTTTGAAGCCGAAAGTTCCGGTGATTGAAGTTACACTTTAGTGAGAGAAAAAGTGCTTATTAGTAAATATGTTTTTTATTTCTCATTAGTCAATGTTGTTTTCTCTTGGACCGTGTTTAACAAGTTAAGTAAATATGTTTTAAAAATATATTTTTGAATAAAATTTGAAATAAATTAAACTCAAAATGTTTATATACCAATTCCGTTCTACTTCTTGAAATTAAAATAGTTCTGCTAATTTACTTATTTCATGTCATTGTTTGAGCGTCAAGATTTAATGTACTGCAAAAAATTATTTACGAAATTTAAACATTTGAATTTTGTAAAAGAATAATATTATTCGATTGAGAAGAAATGATCTAATGAGTAGTGTTGTACACTCTTACAATTCCCTCACAATAGGAGGGGCCACAAATTTTTTATTTATGTGAGAGAACTGTACATCATGATGTATTCAATTGAGATATTTACTATAGCATTATTTAATTGAGATTTCCCATTTTACCCTATGTCGCGGCACCAAAATGGTGCAAGAGATAAAACTTAAAAAACATTTTTTTTTTTTTAATTTACAGAAAAATAGCTCAAGACACAGGGACAGGATCACACCACCGCTGCTGTGTGTCTCCCGGGGCGATGCGCATTACTCACCCTAACCCCTCTCTCTCCTCAATCACATATTACTGTCATATCTTACGCCACCGCCCAAATAAAATCTGTAATCATTTCTTTAATTTCTCTCCTTGGACCTCACAATCCACAATGGCCGGAGAATCGGAGAGCTTGTCCACAGTCGCAACCGATGAAAGCACCAAGTACGGATTCGAGCGGCCAGATATATACCAGAGCAACCTCTCTGGCACCGTTGATCCTTACGACCGCCACTTGTTCCTTTGCTACAAGACTCACGACTCATGGCCTTCTCGCGTTGAGGATTCTGATTCCGATCCGCTTCCCAAGCTCCTCTCCTCCGCTCTTAAAGCTCGCAAAAACGACATCGCTGCTAAGGTTTTTAATTAGACTGAGATTTAATTAATCGGAAGTTTTTGCTTTGAATTTTCGCTGGATTTGAACGTAATGCAATTAAAATCTTCAATGAATTAGATATTCAACAGAACTACAATGGGTTACTGTTATATGTGTTCATTATGATTAGCTTATACGAACTCGTGCGTTCATTATTATTAGTAGGGTTCTAGAAGGACCATCGATGAGTTAATTATAATTTCGACCCCGATCTGCTTTACAAGCACCTATCCTTTGCTTTTAAAGCTCTGAAAAACATATTAATGTATCTTTTTAATTCATCTGAGATTTAATCAACTATAAATTTTCCATAGATTTTAAACTTATTGTTCATGAATGCGTGCTAGTATAAGGCTCAAAAAAGTTTCAAGTATTCATCTGAATTATGAGTAACTTTTACGTGTGTTTGTTATGATTATTGAGAGGGATGGGTGTTTCTATGTAGAGTTGTCCTCCTTCCTTCCTCTCTCTCTCTCTCTCTCTCTTTTGAATGTTGATGAGTGATCTTCTATGGTAGACTCGGCTGACCATATGCGAGGGAGGTGATGACCTAGTGTTATCGGAAGGAGATGTTTTGGATTTCCCTGAAATGATCATATACAGGTAATATGTTTTCCAAGCATTTTATTTTTATTACTAATTGTGGAGTGATGAGTAGAGTTTGTGAACCCAATATTAGCTTCTTGCTTAAGAATTGAGTTCTGATTATGAGTTTGACTTAGGTGCATGTTTTCTAGTTTTTTCTTTTCTTTTTTCTTTTTTAAGAGCCATCTCTTTATTTGCTGGTGCAATTTTCAATTGCAGTGGCTAAATCCATCATATTTCCTTAGATTTTGGGAAAAAGTCTACTAGTAATATGCAACGGGATATTGCCAAAGCCAAAGGTCTGAAAATAAATTGATAAGAAAAACACCGATTTTATCATGTAAAATCTTTTAATGTAAAAGAAAATCGTGGAATTGTAGTCCACTTCAACTTTCACTATGTCACAAATAATGGGTTTACATGACACAATAATATCAAGAAAAGAAATAATTTCTTGGCTACCTAGAGGCACTCCCTATTTTTGTTTCTACACATTGTAGAGTTCTTCAACAATTTTCTCTCCAATCTCTCTAGTAGAGGCTCTCCAAAATTGTCTCTGAAGTATAAAAACTCTCATCATATTTATGAAAAAACATTGACGGTTTGCAACTTAAAAATCTAGTTAAAAAATACAGAAGTTTTGACTTATAAAGAAATAGAAAATCTGAATTTTTCTTCCTTCATTTCATACGACTGGTGCTTGCCATTTATCTAAATAATTACAGTTAAGTTCTTCTCATATTTTAGTGAACTTAGGCAAATTCTCCACTCCAGCACGTCTTCAATATTATTGGATGTAATTTTATCTTCATTTGTCGGAAGAAGATAATTTTACTTCATTTCTTTATCAAACATCTCCTCCTTTATGTCAACAATAATGATTGTCCATAATCTTCATTTATTAGAAGAAGCAAAATTGGTTTTTTCTTCTTTGAATATTTGCTAACATTTGTAGAAAAATTAGTTCTGTCCACCATACATATTGATGTCATGTACTTGAAGCAAATTAGTTAAATTTAGAGAACATTCATTCTAGCAATAATAGTCGAATATGTTGGACGAAATCTTTGCCAAAGGAGAAGCTCAAAGCTTGTAGGTAAAAAAAATGAGGTAGAACCCATCGCATGAGGCGGAGGGGGAGATTTGTTTTGGGATCCGCTAGATGTAGGGTGGACGAAATCAATTTTGTTACAAATATTAGCAAATATTCAAGGAAAAGAAAATCAATTTTGCTTCTAGCAAATGAAGATTATATTCAATCATTATCGTTGACATAAAGGTGGAGATGTTTGACAAGGAGATGAAGTAAAATTCAAATTGTCTTTTTTCAACTAATGGAGATAAAATTACATACAATAATATTGAAGACGTGTGCTATAGTGGAGAATTTGTCTAAGTTCATTAAAATATGAGAACTTAGCTCTAATTATTAGGATAAATTGCGAGCACCAATAGTATGAAATGAAGAAAAACTGTAAAATTCAAATTGTCTTTTTTCAACTAATGGAGATAAAATTACATACAATAATATTGAAGACGTGTGCTATAGTGGAGAATTTGCCTAAGTTCATTAAAATATGAGAACTTAGCTCTAATTATTAGGATAAATTACAAGCACCAATAGTATGAAATGAAGAAAAACTTAAAATTTGCTATGTTATCCCCATATTATATGTTCCTAATGAAAGTAGATTTGCCAATTAATTATGAAATGCTATTACCCAATCTAATAATCCAATCCGAAATATTTTACACATTATTATTATTATTATTTTATTTTATTTTTTAATTGGAAAGAGGGGGTTCTCAATCTCAATACAAAATTTATTATAATATATGTTAATTTTATATTGGAGTTTGATAGGTATGACATTTTTCATTAAAAGTCATAGTATAATACAAGTTTCTAAATGAAAAAGTGTGTAAAAAATTATGCGGTACTATATAAAATACAATATATTATTATAACAAATTAGATCATATTGTTATCAAATTGGTTTTACGTTATATCTATATTTGCTCCATTTAGTTAATAGATTTGAATTTTGATCGAATTATGGGACTGAGACTATAAATCTATCTTTCATTAATTTCATCGAATTATCAAAATCCAATCCATTGATAGCTCTAGTCATGAAGATTTGAATAGAGAATTTGTTGTCTAGGACCAAGATTGTGGAGTAGGAAGTGTGCCATCTGGCGTACGCCGAAGTGGGTCATGGACGTTTTGACCTATGGTAGAGGAATTATAAGAATTCTCTATAGGACGTTATCCTGGATTTCGAGATGATTGTTCAACCTATTCACTAAGGTGGTGGATGAGACTTAAACTCAGCTAGATTAGATTTCATCGACGTCATGTCAATGCTAAGATTAGTGACTTGTCGTGAGAGTGTATCATGAGACTGGTTAAGATCTTTTAGATTCATGTTGTGCTATCTAACTTGACTTGTTTAGAGATGTGTTATGAGGTTGGGTCTTTTATGATTGCTGAGAGTTCTGTTCTAATATTTTTATTTTTTAGTTTTTATTTATTTATTTTTTAATTGAAACTAAAATGAAGTCAACTTAAAAATCCAAAATCAGTTAATTATAAGTACAATATCAAAAAGCAGAAATGAATTATTACCACACGAGAGAGCTAACTGGAGATGGAGGTATCGATGGAAATGGTTCTGTGTTACCGTCAATGTCTTGCGAAAACGGTGTATGGCAGCAGCATGAAGGAAGACAAGTAGACTGGCTGGTTGAGCAAGGGTAGCTGCTTGGATGGGAAGTGGATATTCGAACTGGAATTCCTGCAGTAGAAAGCGGTAGAGTGAGATGCGAAAGTGTACAGTCAGCGATGGTGATGTAAATGGACGGTCAGGGGAGGTGGTGACCGTGGGGTGTAGCAGAGGCATAAGCAGGAGAAGATGTGGGCTTTTGCAAACGGTTGTGGTGCACCGAACGATGAATGGCAGTGCACTGAGCGATGACTGGCGACAGATGGAGGTAGCGACTTTAGTCAAGTGGCAATTGTGGTGACGAAATGAACAGGGATCCAACTGGGACAGTGGTAACAGTAGCTGCAACTGGGATTTCAAGATGGTGATAGAAGAGCACGGTAAATGTAGTCGGAGATGCAGAGACTGCAGATGACGTGGAAGCGGTGATTACATAGAAACTGAGTAGTAGTATGTTGGTGGTGACGTGAGGTGGAGAAGTAGTGGGAGATCTTGCATCAGCTGGGGGAAGGATGGTGGGTGGGTCTGTATGTGGGATGGGTAACTGGTGTAAAGCTGGAAGGAGGTTGTGGCCGGTGTTGATGATTGGTGACCAGTGCCGAAGTTTTAGGGCTCTGGAGAGTGTCAATGTTGTATATGGATAAGTGGGTCAGGTCTTGTGGATGGCCCAGGCTGATGGGTAGTAATTTAGGATGTTGGGCTTTTGGTTGGGAGTGATAGTTGGGTTGTGTGTGCTTTTGGGCTAAAGTGTGTTAGGGTTTGGTTTGTGGAGAGTTGTCTTTTGGCCTGTTAAGCAGTAACAGCCTTTGCAACAATAGGAATTCTAGCAGCAGCAGTAATATTAGTTCTCTCGGCTTCGACAGATTTCTAACAGATAATACAATTGGAATGCAATTGCCTTTGGTTAAAGAGGACACCAAGGATAGCAAACAGGTGAGACTAAGGCAGTGAAAAATGTGCCCTTTTTTTGTTTTTTGAACTATAACAATTAGCTGAAAATTAAGGAAGAGAACAAGCAGGTTGCTGTTGACCTTGAAAAGGATTTTAAAGGTTGGTGATTGTAGTGTTAATGGATTGTTGAATGAAGTGGGGCAGTGGTGGACAAGGTTTTATTTCTTTTTGGCTGATGCAGAGGTTAGATATGTGAATGGGATGAGACGGCTGCTGTGGGAAAACACCTTTACTTAACCTTCACGCGTGTAATTGAAGCCAGAGGGGAGCGTTTAGCTCTAATACCAAATTGATGCGAATGAAGAACGAGAACAATTAAGAAGAAGAAGAAAGTAGGAAGAGAGAAATGAGAGGAAGACTTTAGTTTTTATTCAATATATAAGTGTGCCCAATTAAAATCAATGAGCCCTCTTTATATAGGTTCTGAATGACGACTAATATGGACAATCATAAGAATAATGCTGCTTGTAAATAATGGAGTTATATAATGATTTAAATACAGATGAGGTGTCAAAAAGAGAGTGGTGAAGATTTTTATTTTTTATTTTTTATTTTTTTTAAATTTGGTTGAAAAAATTCTGATCCAATTGTAATTTACCATATCATGTGTATGTAAACCATGTAGCACAACAGAAATCATTACTAGGGAAAATTAAGATTTCCTTTTACAAAACCAAACCAATCCAATGCAATAATGGAAAACACTACTCTAAATGATTTTAATTTCTTTTACGCCTAAAATAGACTTCCCAATTTGCGTCAAAGGCTTTAGAGTGATGAATATCAAACAACATGCTGTCATTTAACGATTTCATGCGGGTTTTGACCGGACCTAGGTTGGATATTGAAATTAGAGGCTCGACTTTGAAGATGAGTGTTTATCATCTTGAAAAGGATAAATACACAGCTTCATAGGTTTAGTATCTCCTATTTAATTTACCTTCACTCTAATTATTTCTTTGTGCATTTCAGGAATTGATAGGAGTACTCTTAGTTGCTCTGTTTTATGCTATGAAACCCTGGTTGTGGGTTTACAAGCTGGCTTTTAGTAGTGTTTCTTTGTTGCATAATTATGGCAGTTTGGGCTGAAATGCATTTATGTATGCCTGAGTCATTCTATCGATTATGTTATCTTGACATTGACCTGGTTTTTGTCTTCTCCTCTTGCAGGGGCTTGAAGGACTCGGATGTGGATGGTTTTGTTGATGATGTCGTAGTCAATGGAAAACCCTGGGCATCAGGAGT
>NW_019257864.1:9960-16182 GCF_002742605.1 Olea europaea var. sylvestris
AGTATTGTAGAATTTGGATTGCCCTCGACCTCACATTGTTAAGTAGCAAGGAGATCTTGCTGCACCATTGTTCTAAATTATGCCCTACTTGCCAAAGAAAGAACATCTCTTTTTCTGTGTGAACAGCGGAACACAGTTCACCATCATTTTGGTAGCTGAAAATTTATGAAAGTTGTCATTTATGTGCTTGCTACTTACACATCCTTGAAAACTAAGTTGTTCATCTAGAATTAGAACTTTTCTAGTGTTTAGTTCTAAGCTTAAACACATCTAATTGTGTTTTGAACGAGTAGTACCACCCTTTTTGTGCATTTGTTGTGTAATTATTAGTTTTCTGACACTACTGCATTTCCTGCGGACTATAATTACCTAACTCTAGGGGCCGAATGGGTACGCCTGTCGAGAAAACTGAAAAAGTTGAAGAACCTAAGCTTACAAATGGAACGAATCTTAACAATAATGAGAAGCAGCCTCAAGAAAGCGGTACCGAAGATAAGGAAAGCGTGGGAAGCTGTTGCCAAGGTGTTAATGGATTCTCATGTTGCAGAGATGAGAATTTCGAGAAGCCTGTGAAGAAGGGATCAGGCGGACTCTCTTGCTGGACAGGAAAATGGGAGCAGTGGGAAATTCTGACAGCCGTTGCTGTTGTCGGTGCAGTGGCTTCTATTGCCATGACTTATGGATTACATCGAAGGTCGAGGTAAAGTTTGCTCCATAACCTATCACTTACTTTCACCGTTGGGAGATATACGCCCTCGATTTTTGTAGAGGGGTATGACTAGAACTATAAATAAATTCTCTTGACCACGCCTTCTTGACAGAAGGAAATATGTATTCATCAATCTGAATTTCAAGATGAAAAGATTAGCTATATGAAGTTTCAGCATGTTACTTTTTCCTGAGATGTTTCTGCTTTGTTAGTACACTGTTGACTTCGTTTGTATCGATGCTGATTCTCATTCCAATATAAGCAGGTAATTGGTCCAGTTTTGGTATGGTTGGCCCATGCCTAAGATGTTCTTAATCATTTTGATTTTATAAACTATCCGCTATGGTTTTCTCGGGATCAAATTGGTTTATGAGCTTTACCATAGAATTGAAGCCAAAACAGTAGTGAAAAAATGTAGAACAACATATGTTTCAAAATATAATATCAAATATAGGAAACTTGTTGAAAAATTTCAAAATTTAGATGTTCATATTTTGTGACCTTCGATAAAATTTTGCAATCTATAATTTAATTAAATGAGTCACGATCACAATAATATATATTATTTGGTTAAGATTACATACTAATCACAAGATACATTAAGTCACAGTCAAAAATACAAATTTTATTCACAATTAAATATTGAGCCGTAAATTATACATTTTCGTGGGTTATAAATTAACTTGTCACAATCACTCTTTCTTGTTCTGCTCCCTTGTGCTCCGCCACAATTGAAGCATTTGCCGGTAATTCAGTTGTTGAAGTTTGGAGAAGACACCCTTTGCTGCCTAATCCACCTTAGGCCCCAGCTGTTCAAACTGCCTGTGGTGGGAGCCGGGAGGGTGCTTTATAAAATTTTGTTAATATCGTATTTTTGGAAATTGAAACTTAAAAACGTAATGTTTGAGGTAATTTTTCCTAAACAGTAAGTGCAAAACAAATTAGATTATAGGCTTCATATTAGAAAATTGACCTAATGGTTAATTATGAAGCAATTTTAATCTACATAGACTTTTGACAATGGCTTTTGCATGATTTTTCCTGTGAATCGTTAGATGTCATCAACAAAGTATTTATTAATTCCTATAGAGCAATTTAGGTGATACAAAAGTTAGAAAGATTTCCAGCTTATGTGACATTAATGTCTAATTGTTAGACATTCAAGTTTAAAGTTAGTGTCCAATGCATCTTATGGATTGCTACCTACATGCCCTTTATTGTCTTTAAAATAAAAGTAGAAGTCGGATATGAAATATAAATCTAGAAAGAAAATATTAGGGTATATTTGATTGTCAATGTCTTTCATGGAAAATATGTTTTTTTTCCATCCAAAGTTCTGCTGTTTGATTGACATTTCTTTCGTGGAAAACATTTTCCTATTATTAGTCACGTGACCATATATTTTTCAAAATTAAGAAAAATATTTTTTTTTCGGGGAAAGTATGATTTTATTTTTCAAGGAATTCACTTTCTCGATCTCTCTCTCATCTATCTACCAATAAAAATGGATAAGTATAATACTTTCTAGATTAAAAATTAAATCAATCAAACATATTTAATTGACAATTTTCATGCAAATCAGTTCTAAGCAATTGAATTGCCTAAAATTTATTCTCTTTCCATACGAATTTCATGCTTGCAGTCAAATGCACCCTTAATTTTGTTGAGTTACTCTGCCTAACAAATTTTCAAATTAGATGGAACTCTAGATATTGTATTTTTTTTCAATTGATGGAGTCTTTATCATAAGAAAACTTTAAAAAAAAAATCATTTATTTTTATTTATGGGACAAATTTTTTATGTAATCCATGGTTGTATTGGACGTGCTATAACAGTCTCCTAAAACTGAGCCAAATTCTTTAGTTGCCTTCCTTTTTATATTTATTTTACAGAAGAAATGTGTGTTCAGTAGTCCTTGATGATTAAATACTACAACATTTCATAGGATTAAGAGACAAAAAATTCAAGAAGCTGGGCTGAGGAAAGCTTATGAGAAACATCATTAGACAGTTTTTACATAAATAATTATTAAAAAGGTAACAGTCTTCCCTCAAATCATCAATTAGTTAGTTTTGTACAAAGAATTATAGTCTTCAAGTTCATAAAATTGAGCAGGATAAAAATTTCTCACCACAAGAGAACATTAGTTATCGTTCTCCGTATTTATGACCATTTCAAAGAATCATAACTTTAGATTCTGTTGCCAAGTCAACGGTGGAAAGTTTTTATCTTGTCCACTGGAGACAAAAGATTAAGACTATCCAAGTTGATTCCTATAGAAAGAAAAATGAAAACGTAGTAATACTAGCTAGCTAAACACCAAGGACACACTTACAACATTGTACATGACACCATCAAACAAGAGAAACATGCTCGAAAATGTCCGGTTAATCATGTCCTAAGTTTTGCAATCATCTCCTCGACCAACTTGAGCGAGGTTCCACCTCTTTCTCCTCTATCTATCTCCCTCATAACTTTCTCCAACAGCACATTTTTGGATTGTTTACTTTTTGATCCACAATTTGAGCAATCTCTTAAAAGCAGAAGCAATTCTTTGGCCTTTTCCTTACCCCTCCATGTTCCATCAACACTCAACTGAAGAAGCCCTGGCATCACACCTTCTCTCAAAATAATCCCTCTGTATCTATCTCTACAGTTCTGGCATATAACTAGAAGAATTCCCACTGCATGTTCTTTACATTGTGTTGATCCATCCTCCATAGCCTCCACGAGTGTCGGGATCGAGCCCCCGGTTTCTGCAGCCTCCTTTAGAGCAATATCTGATGAAGAAACAATCTCTTCAAGCAAACCCATAATTTTTTCCACCAAATCTGATGATTTTTCTAAGCCATAGATAAGCTGAAGCAGGGATACTACACAACCCGAACGGGCAAGTTGTCCGACAGTTTGTGGACATGTTGAAAGATTGTGGAGAGTTGATATAAAATCAAGCTTTGCCTGCATACTTACATTGTCACAGTTCAAATTTAGGAGATTAATAAGAAGTTGAATGGCTCCAGATGCTGCAATTTCTAGCTTGTTTTGTGTGCAAGAAGAGAGAATCAAGAGGGCTGCTGCTGCTAGATCAAGCAATGGCATGATTTGGCATTGAATAATCTTTAAAATCTCTGGTATTGCACCAGATTTTGCAATACGAATCTTGTTTCTGAAAAATAAAAATAAAAAAATATGAAAACATTATTAGCAAATTACACTGAAATTAGCTATTTTGCAGAATTAGAGTTAATAATATGACTAGACACTGTGTGTTATACTGCACATACAACATTGGGTATGGATTAAAATTTAGATTTTAATCAAAGTCAAAATTAACAACATATTTCATGAGATTCAAAACTTTCAACCACATATTTGTTCAACTTTTATAAAAAATCTGCTAAAAATCTTCACCACGGATTTATTATAGGAAAACTAGTATTCTTATTCTCTATTAGCTGTGTAACTATAAATCTTGAAGTGCTTTACTCATTTTCAGATTATTATTTCTTTCGAAAGTAAGCAAAGCATTATGGTCTAATCCATTGCAAATACGTGCATACATTGAAATATTGTCTAGTCAAGTGCACTCAACGTTAAACTCGTAAAAGTTAGATCTGAAGTAATCAAACCTTTCACTTCCAAAGGCCAGACTGAGCAAAGCAAAGAGTGCAGCTTCAATGGCTTCATAATCTTGCTCACTGAGCATCAAAACCAATGGTGAAATTACTCCCTTTTCAGCCACCCTCTGTCTTTGCTTACTATTATACTTAGCAACCTCCCTCGCCGCCGCAATCCGCCCATCTCGGCCGCTGAGTCGAAGAGCTTCCACCACCACCTCCTCCATGGAAGAAGCCCTCTATTCAACTCATCTATTATCTGGGTTCTATGAGAATTCTACCAATATATACATATAATATAGAGTTTGCTTGAGAAGTATGTAAGGTTTTTTGCTTTTGGCTTTATGGCCTCTTCCTATTGTTTGAGTTAGAAGCATTCCCTGCTCGATAACTTTCCATAACTGTCCTAAGTGGAAATATACTTTGGAGTGAATATTTCACTTTCCTTTTATAGAAGAAACTGCCTTTATCTCCTTTTAAAGTAATCTAATGATGTGGATTTTGGAGATTCTGTTATTCATGTGTTGTACTATATATATGGTACATGTTGTGTGTGAACATGGGCACGTGCTTTTCATTTAATTTTCTCGATTCGTTCCATATAATGTAATAATATATGAAAAGTTAATTAACTCATAAAAAAGGTTGAACCCCAATCTTGACGGATCCTACCGCCCTGCTCCTGGAAAATCGTGAAGGAGGTAAATCGCGAGATGTGCCCTTGCATACCAAGGAACAAAAGTTTAATTTCATATCTCAAGAATTGAATCATCATACTGCAGCTGTCTGCAAGATTGAGACTACCTCACTCCTGTCCTTTGTACCACTAGGTTATGCCTCTCGAGAGGCAAGTTAATTAACTCATTAATACATTACAATGTGCTCCCTTCTCCATTCGTCCTGTATTTTTTCCTTTTCATTCACTCAGATTTCTTCTGCATCTTATATATTTCTTTTCAAATTTAGTCATGGGCTTCCAACCTTCAATTAGAGGTGTCAACTGAATTGGATTAGGGACAATTATATTTAATTTTAGGCCGTTCGTTTTGAATTATGAACTTTCGAGTTTTTTTTACATAATCTCTCTCTCCCCCCCCATTTTTTTCTCAATGCAAGCATGCCTGCAATTCTTATAATTGCAGCTCAACTCTAGGAACGCATCAGTTAATTGCACCGTCTACTCGAGTCAAGTGACGGTCCATTATATTTTGATAGCTCTATTTACCATTATATTTTTTTTTCGTGATTTCAAGATGGCTTAGTCAAATAGGATTGTTTTCGACCCAACTATTCGAACAACAACATGAGAACTTCATCATCGATACCTAAAAAAGTATTAGCGAGCCGGACTACACTTTCGTTATCTATTATAGTTATAGTGATCATGTTACATTATTTTCTTAGGGAAAACTTGTTTACTGAGTTGCATTAACACGTCCTACGTCGGACCTGCAAATCCTACGATCCAAACTTTTGATCTCATTGGGAGACAAACTCAGATTCCAATATGCTTCGAAAATATAAAATAATAAAAAATGAAAAAGAGATACCTAATCCGTTGCGGAATTTGAGGAATTTCATTTGCCGATATATACGGCAGCCCAACATTTTTTTACGGGAAATACTGCTTAAAATCTATCTGATAATTGACAATTCCCATTGGGAGTAGCTATTTTTATTATTTTTATTTTTGGTTTAATAACAATCTGACTAAAATCAGTTACACAATGTCAGTGCTTTGAATACTGCTTTCTAGTTGCAAAATACCATCCAATGCATTTCCCTACGAGGTTTTGGGTTCAGATAGATAATTAAATAAAGGAAAATTTGGAGTAGAAGTCCAAAATATTTTAAAAATGTGCAACTAGATCCTATTACTTCTAACCTTAATACTT
>NW_019257864.1:23346-30972 GCF_002742605.1 Olea europaea var. sylvestris
GGCTATGTCTGGTCTTGTACAACTCATTAAGTATATTAGACTTCCAATAACTCTCGAGTATTCTACTTGAGAGACACTTTCACATTTGTTTTTAGAAAGACGTTGAATCGTATCTATCTGTGTTCTAGCCAAGCCAGTATCATCCTTGTTGAATTTTTCCAAAATTTTGTCCAAATAATGTGACTGGCTTAGAACAAGCCCATTTGATGGTCTTGAGATTTTGACTCCAAGTATAACATCAGCTAAACCCATGTTTTTCATATCAAATCTCGAATTTAATATATTTTAGTGGATTCAATCATCTTATTGTTACTACCAACAATAAGCATGTCGTCAACGTAAGGACATAAAATGACATAGCCATCTTTAGTGTCTTTGACGTAAACACATATGTCACATTCATTAATTTTAAATCCATTCTCTATCATGACATTGTCAAATTTTTCATGCTATTGTTTTGGTGCTTGTTTCAAGCCATATAGTGACTTCACAGGTTTACAGACTTTATTTTCTTGTTCTGGTGACGAAAACCCCTCAGATTGTTCCATGTAAATTTCTTCTTCTAAATCTCCATTTAGAAAAGCCGTTTTAACATCCATTTGATGTACTTCTAGATTTCGCTGAGCATCAATCACAAGTATCACCCTAATAGATGTTATTCTCGTCACTGGAGAATACGTATCAAAGTAATCAAGGCCTTCCTTTTGTTTGTAACCTTTTATTACTAATCTGGCCCTGTACTTTTCGATAGTTCCATCTGCTTTCTTTTTCCTTTTAAAAACCCATTTGTAGCCTAGTGGTTTGCATCCAGGAGGAAGATCCACTAGCTCCCATGTATGATTTTGCAGTATGGAATCTATTTCACCTTTAACGACATCTTTCCATTGAGGTCCTTCCGAGGAATTCACAGCTTCTTGATAGCTTTGAGGTTCGCTTTCTAGTATATAGGTCAGAAAATCAGGACCATAAGACTTTTTTGTCCTTTCTTATTTGCTGCGTCTAAGCTCAGTCTCCTCTTCTAATTCTTCGTTTTGATTATTTTCAGTCATTGTCTCATATGTTCGTTTAGAGGAACTGGCTTCCTCTTTAGACTTGTATGGAAATACTTCTTCAAAGAATGAAGCACTTCTTCAAAGAATGAAGCATTTCTCGATTCCATTATCATGTTTTTGTGTATGTCTGAAATTTTTGAATCATACACAAGAAATCAATAAGCATTGCTTTTACGTGCATAGCCAATGAAGACGTAGTCTATAGTTTTCGGGCTTATCCTTACCTTTTTCGGTGTTGACAACCACTTTTGCAAAACACCCCCACACTCGCAAGTGTTTATAGGTAGAATTTCTTCATTTCTTTAACTAATAAGGGGTCTTTTCCAATTTCTTTCGGGGCACCTTATTTAAAAGGTAATTTGCTGATAACACATCTTCCCCCCACATGTTCTGAGATAACCCAGAACTTACTAGCATTGCATTCATCATTTCTTTTAAGGTACGAATTTTTCGTTCAGCTGCACCATTTTGTTGTGGTGAATAAGGTACGGTGGTTTCATGTATGATTCCGTGTTGTGTACTAAAATTGGCAAACGGTGCTCCATACTCACCACCTCGATCACTCCCTAGTACTTTAATTTTCTTATTAAGTTGAGTTTCAACTTCATTCTTATAGAGAACAAATTTTTCTATAGCTTCATCCTTGCTTTTAAGCAGATACACATAACAGTATTTTGTGCCATCGTCGACAAAAGTAATAAAATACTTGTTGCCACCTCTTGTTTGTACAAGTTTAAGTCACAAACATCACTGTGAATTAAATCAAGTAGTTCTGTGTTCCGTTCAACTGACTTAAAGGATGATCTTTTTAATTTTGTCTTAACACAAGTTTCACACTTATGTTCGAAATCATTATGAAACTTGGATATGCTATTCTAGTTAACTAGTTTACGTAAAGTATCATAGTTAACATGTCCTAGTCTACCATACCACAAACTGGAAGACTCAAGCAAATAAGCAGAAGAATTTGCTTTATTCGTTTTTGGTTTCACAACCATTACATTCAGCTTAAATATACCGTCGGAAACATAACCTTTTTCGACAAACATTTCACTTTTTGATAGAATGACTTTATCTGACTCAAATACAATGCGAAAATTATGCTTATTCAAAAGTGATCCGGACACTAAATTCTTATGAACTTCCGACACATATAGCACAATGTTGAGAGGTAGCTCATTTCTCGAGGTTACCTTTAGAACCACTTTTCCTTGACCTTTGATTTCAAAGGCCGCTGAATTTTCCATGAACGGTTTCTCCCTGTTCTCAATTGCTTCGAACGTAGCAAACAGCTCTTTATCAGAGTACACATGCCTTGTAGCACTGGTGTCAATCCACCACTCCTTAGGGTTTGAACCCACCATGTTTACTTCAGAAATGACGGCTACGAGATTCATTTCTGAGACATCTTGTGTCATGTAGTCAACCATATTTGCTTCTTTCGTCTTCTTCTTTGGCATTCTGCACTTCGAAGACTTGTGGCCTACTTTGTCACAATTGAAGTACTTCCCTTGAAATTTTTTTTTAGAAATTCCTCCTTTCGGTCCGTGCTTGGTCTTTTTTCCACTGGATGGCCCAAACTTATTTTTGTAACTCTTACTATTTTGATCATACTCCACAATATTGGCTTTAGCAACACTAGGATTGAACCACTTCTTTTCTAAACTTTTGTTGTCTTCTTCAATTCAAAGTCTAACAATAAGTTTTTCAACGTTCATTTCCTTTCGTTTGTGTTTCAAAAAAATTTTGAAATATTTCCATGCGGGGGGCAATTTTTCAATAATTGCTGCCACTTGAAAGGTTTCACTCAACACCATTCCTTCGGTATGAATTTCGTAAAGAATCATTTGGATTTCTTGTGTAACGCCCAGAAAATTTTAAAATATAAATGTATTTATTTTATATGTCATATTTTTATTTTGAAAAAAGAAAAAAAATGAACTAAAATGAATTAGATTTTAAATGCATATTTTATTTGTGTCAAATAATTAAATTTTGATAGAACGAGATTTTATATATCAATATTGGGCTCGTGAGATAACTCGTAATTAATTATGTATGTTAGGCTCGAGAAAAAGTCGATTCGGATAAGTTAGACTAAAGATAATAAAGTTTATGGTCCTTGTCAATTATTGGTAATTGTTTATAATTTTAGTTGTGAATTTATAATGGATACCAACGTGTAGACCTATATAACACTTTGGACACTTCCTTGATATAGTACACTGCATCCATTATTTGGTGCCACCAAAAGAGTAAATTGTCCTTTACTTGAATTAATTAAGTTGGCCTTTCCTTTCCTTGTATTTCATTAGTTGATGGACACGTTACATTTTAAATTGAAACAATGTGTAACTTAGGCAATTATATAGTAAATGTGTGTCCATATACGGTGATGGAAGAATTATGAATGATTCATAGGTATATCTCATGCGGATAATTATGACATACTAAGAATAAGAACATCAAATTGGGAATAATAGATGAAAGATTTTTCTTTTAGGTTTTAAATGCATATTTTATTAAATTTCGACAGAGTGAGTATGAGTATACCTATATTGGGCTCATTTCGTAGCTCGCATTCAATAACATATTTTCGACTCAAGAAAATTTAAGTTCTTCTAAGTTAAACCTAAGTTTTTCCAATTCAAAGAAACGTAGGTAATAAGTATTATTTTTACTATTTAATAATATTTCTTTTAAGATAACAAGGAAGAAAGTAATAATTTATCATATAATTAACGTTTATCTTTGTTATTTGAAAAAGAGATTCAATTGTCTTAATTGTTATTTACCTTTTATCCACTAGCAATTCAATTTTTTTTTCTTGTGCGTGATTTGAGCATTTTAACAAACGAGAGAGAGAGATATTTCTAGTTGATTTGATTGATTGATGGATAGAGGGAAATAAACTTCACTTATTGTAAGAAGACTTTTACCTTGATTTTGGAATATAATATTAACTTAACATTTAGGACTTTTGATGTTCCCAAAATAACACACGTTTCTTTTGGTCTAGCTTTGAATAATTTATCATATATACTTTTGTACAAATTTATTGGCGTGATTCATGGCAGTTATGACCTTTGTACTATTAGTGTATCAACAATCTTTCAATTAGAATTGAAATAATTGCCTTAATTTCATGCACGTGAATGTGTGAAAAGAGCATAAACAAATTTAGCTATTTTTGGGAAAACGCATAGAATACACTATAAATGTTATGAATTATTTTGTGTAGAACAAAGATAGTGACAGATAGAGAGGAAAACAAATTGGGGACGTGAATTTCTTATTTTCAACAATCAAGGTAGGATACTTTTATGTGCAAGTGTATNGTGATTTGCACCCCCTGCGCGCGCACGTGGAGAGAACCTCTATGCTATACATGATCACACCATTCCAATGCATAGTCATATATAAAGTGGTTTTGGTTTCCATGTTTTTCCTATGTGGGACAAAGTTTTCCCACCAATATAGACTATTTCCAATGGTCCAATTTGGACTCCAATTTTTCATTCACCTGAGTTTTATTTTTGGCAAATAAATACATAACTTCGATTTTCTCGCGGAGGATAACACATATCAACTTTGATATTCCAAATTAGATTAACGTGTCCTATCGAAAATTGTGCCAAAAGTGAGCCAATTCACTCATTTTTCCAACAATGGTAATATAGGTTTATCTGAAGAGAAGTCGGGCATCGAAACTGCTTGTGTTCCGGTAAACTTTTTTTGAAGTCGAGGATGCTTTTGTGTTTTGATGACATCTTAACCTGCAATGGAGAATATGGAACATAATAGTTCCACTGATATGATTCAATTAGAAACAAAAAGAATATTCATTGAAAAAATTTTAAAACTCAGGGAGACGTAGCACTTTACGTGTCCCGTGTTACGTTGATGTCAAAATTATCCCCATTTTCGATGCAAGTAAAGAATCATTTTCACATATTTGTTACATGTCTACACATGATGGCGTCGTGTGAGTTTGGAGCAAAAATGTTGATGCTATATGATACGAATAATAGACTACAATAGCCAACCAAGTGAAGGTGACTTCTGCTATGTTAGATAACTATCATTATGCTAGAAAACACCTGCTATGCCAACCTGTCTATCGTTATGCTATCTCGTCTACCACTATGCTGATCTGCCTATCGTTATGCTTGTCTGTCTACTGTTATGCTAGCCTGACTAGCACTTTGACAGATTCGACCGTTATAACTCTCAATCACCCGAACATGAGTTGATCAAAAACCATTAAACGGTTATCATCGATCCCATTACCCAATTCGTGAATGGAGGTTAACTGTTCAACATGGGAACGAAACCTCCCAGTGAGTGGCCAAGTGACATTGGACATGTGGACAATAATCGCTTAGCTGTTACATGGCATCAAGTGTCTGTAAATACTCTACCAGCGTGCCACATACAGCTCTCCTCCTTTTGTCCAGCACATTTTCTGGCATTCTCTTGTTTTTTTCCTTTTAAATCATTCTTTTACTACCAAATCACTGATTTTCACACTGACGGTACAACGGAGAAGAAAGTCCCTATTTTTGTTGGATTTGACTTTTATATTTTGCTAAAATCTACTCTAAAATAGTAAAACATACTATAAAACACACTTTGAAAGGGAAAATTGTACAGGGTCGCTAACTTTTTTAATTTTTACAAATTTTACCCTAACATTCCATTTGTGTCAATAAAAGTCCCTAATCTTTCATAAATATGCACCTGGAGTTCATCTGAATGGAAACTCTCCATGAAACCGTTAAATGACCAAAAAAGTGGGCTTTGGCCAATTTGGCCAAATTAAAAGAGGTAAGTCTTCTTCTCCAATTACAAAAAGCAAGGCAAAAGTACATAGACATAGAGGCAAGTCTATCCATGAATTTCTTGAACACAAAGGCCGACAAATGCTTTTACTCATTATAATTGCTTAAAGCTTTTACTGGGTATTGTTGCCATAATGAGTTGGTTGTAAAAAAGGGTGCTCTAAGTCCTTCTTGCTTTCCCTTCTTTTTCTCCAAAATTTTCTCCTCTCTTAAATCCCAAAAATTTAGAATCTCAAAAGAAATAAAAAAAACTCAAATGGGATTTCGAAGTATGATTTTTGATTTTGTGTTGCAGACTCCTTGGGAAGGCGTGGAAATTTGAGGGTTGTTGAATGAATATATAGGCGGGGGGGGGTTCTACCAACCTTGAAATGATTTTTGGTTGGGGATGGTTTGAAATGGGGTGTGGTGTGGGGTTGGAGGGTGGTGGCGATGGTGGCCGTAGTTGTGGTCATGGGTGGTGCGATGGCATGTTGGTGGATGTCGATGGTTGGCAATGTATTGCTTGAAGCAGACGAAGATGGGTGGGTTAGAGGTTTTGGGTTAAATTTCATTTTTTTCTCTTAGTTTTATTATTCTGATTGTCAATATTTATAAATATACAAAGTTATCATTTTACTTATTTCAATTTGATCAAAATTGGTCAAAGTCCATTTTTTTGGCTCAACTGACAGTTTCATGGACGGTTTTTTTATCAAGATGGACTCAATGTGCATATTTACAAAATGTCAGAAACCTCTACTAATATAAATTGAAGGTTGAGATAAAATCTGCAAAAGTTAAAACGGTTTAAAAACCGCTGCTACAATTTCCCCACTTTGAAATGTCCAAATTGCCTCAACCCCAGCATAAAGTGGGCTGGGTTTTCGGAAACCTTCAGAAGTCCCAACTCAAGAAGGAGGCGAATCAGAGTGATGGGAATTTCTGAAGGGTGGTTGCCCCTCTCTTTTTTGCCAATGATTTCACAATCTACAAAAATCAACAGCCCTTTTAATCTACCAGTAACTGTATCTGTTTCCTCGTCGTTACTGTATGTTCATGGAAAGAGTAAATTTCATACGCGGTCAATAAACTTTAAGGGAAATTTCAATTGGTCACTGAACTTTAAGCAAATTTTATCTGTAGGCTGTGAGGATTATTTTCTTTGAGTTGGTTTGGTCATGGAGAAATGAGACCCGTATCTTGGCGCGGCGAACCTTGATGGCTTTGTAAGGAGGGAGATTGACGGCGTTCTCTTTTTCTCTTGCATATGCAACTGGGCTTTTGCAGCCATGGCGGTGTCTCGCTCTACATGCTTCTTGCATTTTCAGATCTGAGCCTAACACAGGTTTTACACTTGCTTATTTTACTTGTAAGTAAACTTTATAAGCTTCTACAAACATGCACTCAGTCACTCTTGCAAAAATCCCAACTCAAGAATGAGGCAAAAAAAGGAATGGGATATTTCTAAGGGGTGTTTGCCCTCTGTTTTTGCTAATAATTTCACAAAATCAGCATATCAACAACCTTTTCTTTCCAGCAGTTAGCTGAATGCTTGTTATCCACCATTCATTTGTATATATTTATAATTTAAACCGATTATAAACAACTCCCTAACATGCTTTGAATCATTTCTCAGTATGTGACCCTGTTAGCTGGCACAAAGAACGGCTTATAAGTAAAACCAAGATCTACTTTTAAGCTTAGCCAAGCCCGCACTTTAGTCGAAACCCTAATAATTCTGTTGTTGCTTT
>NW_019257864.1:32283-41547 GCF_002742605.1 Olea europaea var. sylvestris
GCAAATGTAAGATTTTGGTGTTTTGCTAATAAGCCATGTATAGCCCAATTAAAAGCCAAATTTTCGTGGTGTCATCCATTAGACCATATAGCTATGGAAGGGTGACAAGCAGCTAATGGTTTTCTTCCCTCGTATTGCACTCAAAAGGGAGACATCTTCATCACTGCCTTGGCACCAATGTTAGTGTTGCAGGATTTCTACAGGATAAGTCATAATCTTCATCACTAAACTTGGAATGGTAATATCAGATTTATTTGTGTAAAATCATGCTTTAGATCTATTGGGCTTGTCTTCTCTCAGCCCTCAGTATAAATTGAGGTCTCTGTTGAGCAGATTTTCCTTCAAAAGTCCCAACTCAGAGGCGAAACAGAGATGGGAATTTCTAAAGGGTGGTTGCCCCTCTCGTTTTAGCCAATGACCATTCATAAAAATCAACAGCTCTTTTATGCTTCCTGTATCTGTATTTGTTCTATGTGCGTAACTAGTATAATTGGAAAAAAGAGTATATATCATCAGCAGTCACTGAACTTTCAGCGTAATCTTAACTGGGTTACTGAACATTAATTTAGTTAACACGTGTAGGCTGTGAGGAATATTTTCTTTTAGTTGGGTCGAGCATGGGAAAACAGGACCGGTATCTTGGCAGGGCGAACCTTAATGGCTCTGTGAGGAGGGAGGTTGACGGTGTTCTCTCTTTTTCTTTCACATGCAACTGGGCTTTTGCAACCATGGCCGTGTCTCATTCTCTTTGCTTCTATTTTCAAATCTGAGCCTAAAGTGAACTTTATAAGCTTTTCCAAACACGCTTTAGGATTCGTTTAGCATGGCTTTTGCTTCTTGATGTTCTTGAGAAAGCTACTTTAATTAGTGCCTAAAAACTAATTTCCAAAAGATCCCCCCCCCNNNAACTAGAAGCACTTTTATGAAATTAACCATAAGAGTCCAAAAGCAGTTTTTGTTCTTAAAAGTAAGGTTTGACTTTTCGAAAGTCATGCCAAATGGATCCAAGTCTTGCTTGCTAAAATTCAAACTCAAGAATAAGGCAAAGGTGGGATTGCATATTTCTGAAGGGTGGCTGTTCTCTCTTTTGGCCATTGATTTCACAAAGAACAGATCAACAACCCTTTTTATGCCAGCAGTTGTTAATTGAAATCATTTCCCAGTATGTGACTGTGTTTTCCGGCAGAAAGAATGGCTTATAAAGTAAGGTTAGTTAAGCTTAAGCCAAACATGCTCTGTGATTGGATTCCTAACAATTCTGCTTTTGCCTTTTCTGTCCTCTCCGTAGGCTATGATGATGAGTTTCTTGAGTTGGGCTGGGCATGAAAAAATTCTGCTACATGGGCCAATGATGTACATTAATTTTTCCTGAATATGGCTAAATATTGCGGTTTTAGATTTTTAAGTTACAGTAGAATTTCATAGAGTTCTAATATAGGTACAATGAACTCATTCAACTTAGATGCCTAGGTGAGGACGAAATGAAAATAATGACACAGAAGCAAATCTTTTCTGGTATAGTATTTGTGGAGGAAAAATTATATGTGGTCTACTAAGTTGGTAGCAATTCATATATTGAGAGGCCTATAATGCGCTTTTTGAAGTCGGAATTGATTGAAACAAGATATTGGCAAAAATTGAAAAGGTCAAAACAAAGGTGAGAAAGAGACTAGTCCTGCCATTTGGTTTTTAAATTTTGTCACTATCTATCAGTAAACAAAAATTATAATCAGGTGAGATTTGAGAAATTGTTTGATTTCATTTTCAACTTTCACTAGTTATACTTAGTTGATGTGTGCATGCATTTTGCAGTTTCAGTTCAGTTCGTGCCAATTGCACATCTTCGAAAGGTCTGTGCAAGTCATGTCGCACACTTCATCGAGATGTTCTCTTCTGTTTACTCTGTTCTTGGATTTTTTTTCTATTACGACATTTGTGTTGAAAGGTTAATGAAATTGGACCAAATATATAAAATCCATGTGGTAGGCTTTCTTACACCTGGAAAGTTTTATATATTTGACTTGTCCTTATCACAACTATGCACATGATCTACCATGCTGGTTATTGTTATGTATATCTGTGAATTGCAAGAGGATATGCATGTATTATAGCGAAGCAATGCGAGCATGAATAACAAAAGAGTCAAATGGTCTGCTACACTATAATTTAATTATGAGCATGTTGCAAGCTGAAAAGGCCTGTTTCCATTTAATAATAATAAATAAGGTAAGCTTTATAATTCCAACCTAGTAAAGGGTCAAGGCAAAGGGCTTCGTCATTTTGAGTAGCATCTAGATTTCATACGAGATTGCATGTTGACATGTTTATAGCTGGGTTCTAATGTTCGGAGCCAACTAACTTTTATTTGATTTCAGTTTTAAATTTGTTTTGGAAGTCTCCTGTAGAATCAAGGGGCACTGACAGAGACTATTTTCCTGTTCATTCATGCATATTATTGGATAGGACGAGATATGGTTCACTAATTTGAGATCATGATGGTGCGGAGGTCTTGTTTTCTGGCTATGCTTTGTGCTTTATAACTATCATCATCTTCTTTACTGATTGTGCAATTTCTTGAATGCAGAAACGAGCCACTTCTTGAACTTCATCCATCTTGTATCAAGATAGCGCCTAGGTATATGTTCTGTTGGCAGTTCTGTTTCATTGGATTGAAATTTCCGTTTCATTTACAACTTCTCACATCATCTCATTATTATCTTTTTGGTTCTTTACTTTTTCTTACAATTGTGATTGTCATTGTTTTAGATGTGGCATGGAATCTGAAAGGTAAACACACAACGATTGTGAATGATCAAGAGGGCAGATTGATTACATTAAGAAGACAAACTGAGTAGATGGTGGAGCAGTTCCCTTGTCTGCATGAGATACGAGGCATATCTCCTCAGCCAATGGTTTAAAATAGCTTTGACAGCGCAAATAACTTAAATAATCATAAATTATTCTATCTTACCAATTTAAGAATAATGAAGACAATATATTTATTTATTTATTTTTATTATTATTTTTTTCAATTCCTCGACCAGCCAAAATTTTTAAAAAATGTTCCTGATTGCTAATTATTTATATTTTCTTAAAATGCAGATGAAGAACCTTGAGATTTGGTAAATTAATCCATTTTGTATGCTATAATTAATTTTTAAAAGCCAAGGGTTGTGCACTCGAATATTTTACTTGGAACCTGGACGACACGCATAACTATCTTATTTTTTTCCATCCCATAAAGCTACGCCTAATTGCTTCCATATCCAAGAACTGACTCATATACCGTCATTCTTGTACGTCGCAAGGTGAAATTTATTTATTTGGGGCTGCAATTGTACTGAGAGGGTTTTCTCGATATTTGGCAAGGTCGACGTAGAAATTTTTAGTTAGGGGACATAGTCAAATTTTGTACAAATCGAATACTTTGTTAATGATTTTTGATTGATTTATACTTGATCTGAGAAAATGTAGATTTATATTTATAAAACATTTCTTCATTAATATTTTGCTCATAATTTTCATCCATTTGATTTCGCAGAATCATTTTATTAATATTTTACTCATTACAAGAAAATTCATATTATATTTAAAAAAATTATAGTGTATTTAATACTTTAATCAATTCAAATGATCGAAAGAAAAAATATATAATCAATACTCAATCAAATAAATAAAATTCGTTAAATTGAATATAGTCATTTCAGACACATTATATGTACACAAATAGGATAGGAGAAAATGTAAATTTATAATTTAATTAATTGAAAATTTGTAGTAAATGTGATAACTTGTAGAAAAATTATAAACAAATTTTAAAAAATTAGAAGGGTTAAGGTTTTGGTAAAATGTGTGAAGGGGAGAGTAAAATAGAGTAAGAGAAAAGGAAAAAAAATTATTGTGATTTTGTCCCTATTTAGCGAGGGTTAAAATCAAATTTTTAATAAATTTTGATAAAAGTTAAAAAGTTAAGGATTTCATGAAATATGTTATTAAAATTAATTATTAACTTTAATTTAGATTAAAATTTATATTTCAATCGATATCAAATAGGACTTATCGAAAAAAATGTAATCTCAAAAATTGAGGCGTCACTTGACCTGCATGAACCCCTTGGGTCCGCCCCTTATTTGGTATCTTATAACAGATTTTGCTGATCTTTAGCTCATTGCATGAGGTTTAATCAACTTTCATACATAATTGGAAAAATTTTATAATTAAGAGGATAACTATTATCTATTTCAAAAGTAAGAATAAAAGTTTTAAATTTCAAAAATAAAATATTCATTAAAATTAATTTATAATTTTATTAATTAAATATGTTAAGATTACAGATCTATACAATTTGGTTATAGATTTACAATTTAATTAGTCACATATTATTTTTCGATCACAAATCAAAATTTTCATAATGTCACAAATTATTTTACGATCACAATTCAAAACTTTTGTAGATCACAATTTGTTCGTCGGTCACAGATAAAAGATTTATGCATCACAATTAATTTATAGGTCACATATCACAAATATTATAGATCACAAATTATTAATTTTTAGGACACATTATTTTTTGTCACAATTTATTTTTTCTTATTGGTCATAAATTAACCAATTTAATGGTCACAATCAACCAATTAATCTGTAATTACCACCAAACAACCACTGCCTCCCGTATCACCACCGTCACCGTTACCGTCAGAACCACCACCCTACAATAACACCACTGTCTCAAACAAAATCAGCACATCCACCTCGATAGACTACAGCCATGCACCCACTACTACGAACATCACCATCTACCGCCACCCTCAAAACATGGAAGCTACCACCACCACACTCTTTACAATCGGAAACCACCACAATTGTCGTATCCAAACACCACCAAAAATCAACTCCAACATTATCACGGCCATCGCCACAACCACACCAATACCATTGTCGCTGTCGCAACACCACAACCATCACCACCGCCATCTCACCATCATGGTACAACAACTATAGAACTCCACAAATCCACCATACTACAACCAGAACTCTACCATGCTCCACTGCCACTATGATCGCAACCGCCGTCGCAGCCAATCCATAGCTACAACCATCGACGGTGAAGACAGATCATTGTGATGTGAGCGACATGCACGACGTAGCATGGCAGCGCACTGCAGATCTGATGCTAAAATAGATGAGGCCATAGATCGTGCTGCCATGCAGGCGGCCGCACCTCAACTTCATCAGTTTGAAGGGCGGCAATGCTTCTGATGCCGAAGTTGTATTGTCGGGAAAGGGTTGAGAGAAAGAGAGAGAGAGGAGGTGGCTGGTTTTTTTGAGGGAGAATGGAGAAATGTGAGAGATAGAATTAGGGTTTGTGAGTAAAAATATTTATTTTACAAAAATATTAATTAAAATAAAATTTCTGATTTTTAAAATGTTAAACTTTCCCCCCGATTTTAGAATTCATAATTTTAATACTAGGATTTTGTGTAATTTTCACTACATACTTTCCTCTTGGGCCTAGCAAGGCTTTATGATGTTTGAGCGATGGAAATTATATACTACTAGAGTTAAACTTTTCAATTTAAAAATAAGATTCACATGTTGTTGTTTTTTTTTTAAGTTTTAAATATTATTATTATATTCAAAATTTAAATTAGTCTACCTAACCTCACGCTACCCCACAACCCCAATTTGATTTCTTCCCAAATCTTAAAAGTCATTTCAACTTTCTTCCCCTCTCTCCATCTTCTCTCTTCTCACAAACCAACGCACCATTGTGGTTGTCCCTGCCACCCCTCTCTAATCCGACAATGCCGCTTTCTTCTCTTGTATCTGTCTATACTTGTATCTCCCCGATTCTGTAATTGTCAACACAATTGTCTGCAATCTATGATAGTTCCTCTCATTCTTCTCCACCGACAACGTAGTCTCGCACCCTTTCCGCGTGATGTGTCCTATACACCTCTGCTCTCTCTCCTCCATCACCCGAGTGTTGCTCTCCCTCCCCACCAAACGTGCGGAGCAGCCTGTGACTGTCACAGCTCGTAGCTTAAAGCGGCATCACAACAAAGCTATGTCTCTGGATGTGAGAGAGGACCTCTCTACACTGGATTAGAGTGGTGACCATTACATCGCAGATGAATTTTGGGTCTCGATTTGGGGTCGTAGTGGTGACACTGATAAATTTGGATCCGATTTTTATGGTATGTTATCAGTCACAATTTAACAATTTTTTTAAGTTACATATTATTTATTAATCACACGTTAAACAAATTTTTTTGTCACAATCAATCAAATAATTTGTGATTATCGTCGCCGCCACAGCCATCGCCATGTCATTGCCAACACAAACACCAAACCCACCACCACCACCAACATTAACACTACCTCATTAGCATCGCCAATATCACCACCACTCACCATCATATTTTAATATTTTGTGATCAACGAATTATATGTGACATTAATTTGATAAATTTGTAATCAATAAATAAGTTGTGATTTATAAAATTTATGATTTGTGACTGTGACATTTGTAAATGTGATTAAAACATAATTGTAATAATAATATATATAAATTTGTGACATTAATATATTTAATTAAAGAAATATGTTTTTAATTAATTATTTCATAAATAAAATTTAATTAATTTATGATTTTTGAAATAATAAATCTTGTTTCCTGGTTTTAAAATGGATCATACTTAATCTCTTATATATGAAATTTTCTAGTTTGAGCACCTACGCTTGGCTTAAGCCTCCTGCGTGTTGGCATCTCACACTTAATTTTGTTCAAGTGTTAAATATAATCCAAAATCTTTGATTTACTCCACAGTACATGAGTTGGCCTCATTATTAAAGGTAATGCTCAGCTTCATTATTGAGGCATGTGTGTCGACCTCATCACTTAAGGCTTCATCTCTCAGGCTAGGACATATGAGGATCGACTACCACATCTTTAAGGCGTTAGTATTGAACTTGTCACTAAAAAGCAACGCCTAGCCTAAAGCTTCATCACTTAAGCTAGAACTTAGAAGGGGTCAACCCATCCTTGAGTGGTAGGCTTCATCCTCATTGAGCCTCGTCCATCTTGAGGGGTTGGACTCATTCTTGAGGGTTCAACCTCATCTTTGAGGAGCAGACATTATTCTTGATAGGAAAGCTCGTCCTTGAATTGAAGGATAGGCTTTATCATTGACGGGTAGCATCGTTCTTGAGGGGTAGGTATCATTCTTGATGGGCAAGCCTCGTCCTTGATTTGTCCATGCAAATCTACGACATAGTTCTTATGTGGCAACAATCCACACGTGGCATCAACTAAGACCTCTTGTAAGATGGATGCATAATGTTTCACCATAAGATCCATCAACAAACAAGTTCCAGATTTGGGGGTCTGACGACTCTACATCCATGTTGATGTCTTGAGACTCGACGAACTCTGCTATAAAATTTGCCAATGCTTGCCCATTCACCGAAGCCCTTGGTTTGTACGAGATATCAAACTTGCTCAATTCCACTGCCCATTTCATTAACCTACTCGATGCATCCGGTTTCTGTAGGATTTTTTTAAGCAGGAGGTTCGTTAGCACCTGTATGCTGTGGGCTTGAAAATACAGCCTCAACTTTTTGAAAGCAATCATTAGGGAGAAGGCGAGCTTCTCCATATCAGTGTACATTGACTTTGCGGGTGAAAGGGCCTTGCTCACATAGTAAACTGGTAGTTATGTGCCACCTTTTTCTTTCAGAAGTACTGAACTTACAACCTCTGTTGATACAGCTAAGTATAATATTAAAGCCTTTTCTTCTTTGGGTTTCGAGAGAGAAGACTTCTCCTAGGTGCTTCTTCAGCCCTTAGAGAGCTGTTTCACACTCCTCATTCCATTGTTATACCTCTTCTAACAAGGCCCTAGATGTGACCCATGTGCAGTTGAAACCATATAGACGAGACCCACGTATGCAAACCAGGTGGTCGAATCATATGGCCGAACCTATGTTGTAGACGAACCCATGAGACTGAACCCCTCAAGCAGGGAGCCTCGATAGGCAGGGGAGAGGCTAAAGAAGGAGCCTGACAGAAGATCTTTTGAATCAAATCTATTGAAATGATTGATGTGATAACTCCTTGCCACTGCCGCCACAACCAACCTATTTGGTCAAGTCTACTGCCACAGGCTATGACTAAAAGAAGATAAATTGGCATTAGCATTTATGTCTCAAGATTGATTGATGCATATGACAAGAGGCCCCAGCCACCAAGATAAGACCACGTGTCTCTTCATCCAACGGCTCTTACTCACCCATTTTTACTATAAAAGCTCACACTTAGTGCTATTCCAAAGGTGATACGAGTTTAGATTCTGATACTATAACTTCGCTTTCTACATTCTTTATTTTTCTCCCAATACCGACCCTCTTTTTACACTGGAGGCTCACGTTAAAAGCCCTCCCACACTTGTATATTTCTTTCCAAATCGGCTTGACCGTCGAAGTGCGTGCAGCCTGCTCCACCCCTACCGGAGAAGGCTATGTTTGGCTACCGATTTGTCTTAGTGTATAAGAATACAGTTTGCTTGGACATAAGAGGTCTTGGGATCTGCTAACCCTATTGGAGGTACATTTTTTGAGGTTAATACATAACATCTTCAATTCCTCGAGACATGACAACCAGGAAAGTATTCCCAAAAAATTCCTAGTCGTTAATGAATTTCTTAAAATGTAGAAGAACCATGAGATTTGTTGATTCAACTCGCTCTGGAAGCTTGATTTCATATTATAATTTCGAAAAGACAAACGTTTTGTACCCGAATATTTCACTTGGATAACATTGGTTATCATATTCCCGGAAGATAAAATAAATATTAAGTATTTGAACATTAAGCCTAATTGCTTCATAAAATCACTTGTCAGAAAATTAACTTCACACGAGCTAAAACTCAGAATGCTTGTCGTGTCATAAATAAAGAGCATATTATTTATTTTGCTCTTTATTTATGACACGGATATAAGAGTTATTTTTAGAAAAGAAAAAAATATTTTGTCATTAAAAGTAAGGAAAAGAAATTCAGCAAATATAATATAGATAAAAAATTATTATTATTATTATTATTTTCTGGCTTAGCCAAATATAGTTTTATATATTTTTTAATACATAATCCTTGTTTGGTAGGATTTAAAATTTAGAATTTAAGTTAAAATTAACATTTAATTTTAATAACATATTTCATGAATTTTAATCATATATATATATATATATATATATATATATATATA
>NW_019257864.1:48433-58822 GCF_002742605.1 Olea europaea var. sylvestris
AAAGTCATTGTTTGGTAGGGATTTTTTTTTGAGATTATTTGTGAAATACAATTTTGTAAAGAATGTAAAATTAAAAAAAGTAGGGAATCAACTATGAAATTATCTTATCGAAAGCAAGTCGGATTAAAGATGAATTTAAGACAAATAAAACTTAAAAATAGATGAAAACATAGTCAAAATATAAAAAAATTAGATTTTTTTAATAGATTGTGATAGAAATTTTTGAAATATATGATTGAAAAGTTGTGAAATTCATGAATGATGCGATTAATATTGATTGTTCAACTTTGATTTATATTAAAATTAAATTTTAATTCGTACCAAACGAGCTCTGAAATTATCTTATCGAAAGCAAGTTGGATTAAAGATAAATTTAAGAAAAAGTAAAATTTAAAAATAGATCAAAACATGGTCAAAATCTAAAGGCAGATTTTTTCCTTCATCCTAGCAACCAGATAGTCTTCTAATGGTGGCCCACCAGAATACATTAAGGGACAGTCCAGTAGTAACAGTTTCCATTTATAGCTTGGAGGGCAAGTCATAAAAAATATTACCGTTTTACCTCAAAACTTAAACCACTCTATAACCGAGGCTCGGACTCAGCTCCGATAGTAAAAATGCTTCATTAGGAAAATGTTTTCTTTTTCTTTTCCTTTCAAAAAAATCTCTTTTTTCAACTAGCCCAGCCGCTTTGAATGAACCAAAAAATAAAAAATAAAAAAAAAATAAATAAAGAAAAGTACAAGAACAATTTTTTTTTTTAAATTTTTTTAATGACGTGAGTTTCCAAGCCAGTTTATGTGCACATGACTAATCCCACGTCTACGAGGCTCTGAAATTTACATTCGAGTACTCACTTCAGTGGCATTAAGGGAATTGAGGGATTCGAACTAGTGATCATTAGGGAGTAAATTCAAGACCTGACCACTGAATTATCTCTCAAGGTTCATATTCTTTAAATGAATATTTTTATTTTTCTCTCAATTTCTTCATGTAATATTCTCTATTTCCGAATATATAAAGAATTCATAATTAAAAATGCGATTGAAAATGTGAGCTTTTTGATTTTAAGCACAATTATGTAACAATTAATAAATTTAAAGTCAAAATCAATAATTAAATATGACTATTCATTTTATGAGATATTGTTTGGTACACATTAATGTAAAAATGAGAATGAAAAATATAGTCGTTATGGACCCCACACAAGATATAGAAAGTCAAATATGATGACTTGATATGATGGATAACGATTATATTTTTTATTTTAATGAGCAAATAATGAAAAATAAACGGGAGCATAATATTTATCAATATTTTAATCTCAAAATTTATTAAAAAGTTTGGAAAATTTTACAAACTCTTAAAGCTATGTAAAACCAGCTTTTAATTTTAATTTTGGTTTTCTCTACGTAACATAGGGTACCAACCCGAGCCTTAGGCTTGGGAAATCAAAGGCCCCAATAACACACCACCACCTGAGTTTTCCCGCTCGTATACACTCGCTTTTTTCGCCCAGCGGAGTAAAGAGGAAACTGCCTTACACTCTCATCGCAGCTTCGAATACACTGTATACTTATTCCGTAGATTCTGAATCATGGCTAGGTACAATGTGAACTCTGAAATTTATCTTAAATTTGTTTTTTCTTGTATAATAATTGAATGGGTTGGCGATGAAAATTGATTTTAAAATCTGGATTATGTTTTGTTTTGGGTATGATTTAGAATCATCTGAGTGGGCAAGCATGTATAAATTTAGATAAGTTTTCGTGCAAAATTTTTGCCTTTTATCTATCTTTTGTATGGTGTTTTGATTAATTTCTAGGTTTTTTCCCGAAGCTCCAAGAGAGATGAGGTTTAACCGCATTACGAACAATGGAAGCTCTGTTATTTTTTACTCTCGTTTTTGATTGTACTATCTTGGTTTTGAGTCAAAAACACTATCAATTTCAGGGTGTCTTATTATTATTTTTTATTTTTTTTTAATGTGGAAGTCAATTTTATAATATTTTATGGTAGACAGTTGTAATTTCTGGCATTTTTACTATCTTTTTTGAGAGTAAATTAGGTACCTGCTAATTCAAGAGAAAGCATTCGACTTTTGTTAACTTGAGTCTAACTGATTTCTAATATACATTTGCAGCGTGTTTCATTTTGCAAATATATTTCGTGTCGCCAATTCTTTTTCAAATTAATGGTTAATCTGAAAAGCAAGAGAAATTTACTTTAAACATCTGAAAATTTTGGTTCATTAATTTGTAAAGGTAGATTGTTGCCCACAGAAAAATAATGTTATCACAATGCAAGTTCAGAGAATATACCTTGAGAATTTTTCCTACTCATTGCTGAAACTTGCTTGATCTAGTTGCTTTTAATCTCCCAGTAAATTTATTGATGAACTGAATGGAGTGAGAAAAAGGATTGTGTAGCACCCCTGAGAATTGTTCGAATCAATAATTTAAACTCGAGATGAAGATATTCTTCTCTAATTAACTAATTGAGTTTGGTTTCATGTTAAAATACGTATTGTCTACGCATTTAAGTTACTAAGAGTTGTGTCTGTGTTTATGTTGGGTTTTTTGATACCCAATAATCTCGGACGATGATGTTAAATAGTGTCGGATAGTCGGATTAGATTTAATAGGTTTCGGCCGATGATTGAAATATTTATTAATACACTCGATTAATTGGCTCAACTCGAAAAAAAACTTGAGGGTCGTTTGAAGCAACTTAATATAGTTAATGTTGCTCACGGCTCATTTACTTTTTGGATGGCTCACTTTTGTATTTCAGTCCCTTTAACCATTAGTTGGTCCATGAGCCCACTATATTAGTCCACTACTATTACACCCTAAAACTATATATATTGGCCTCATTGTTGAATAAGCCGTGGGTGTGCAATTGGAAGAAAGAGGCAGCCGACTTTTCTCTTGTTTTCTCCCTTGAGCCTTGAAATTGAACCTGTCTACCTCTATTCTTGGTTATTCATTGCAGCCACCCTATTGTGTTCTTTGTGAACACATTGAGTTAAGCCTGTTGTTGAGTTGGAGTCATACTTGAGTGTGTTTAATAAGGTTGAGACCGATGAAACTGAGCCCGAAAAATCCACCATGGGAGGTTGATTCTTCAACAGTTTACTTTGTGAATTGGTGTTGCCATATGTCTCTAGAAATGCTATCCTTTTTCTTTCATTGAAATATGCTTCTGTTTGGTTTGACTAACAGTATAATTGTTGCAGATCTTGGCTTATTGATAGCAGAGGACTTGCTAGAAAAGTGAAAAATGCTACTCTTCCTGCTGCATGTCAAATCAAAGAATGTGAGGTGAATCGGGAATGCCCGAATTGCCACCATCGCATTGATAACAGTGATGTAAGCTGGCATTCTTTATGTATCTAAGAAAATAGTTGCATTAATTTCTTGAATTAATTTTATTTTTTTCTTCTTTCAGGTGAAATTTTATTCTTGAATGTGATATATATGTTGATACTTGAATTAAGGATCCGTTTGATTGTAAAAATGAAATTTGGGTATAAAGTAAACGAATTCTAGGGAATTGAATTGCCTAGAACTTGTTTTCTTGGAAAATGTCAATTAATGTGTTTGATTGATATAATTTTTCATCAGGAAAATGTTGAAATTTTCTATCTTTTGGTGTTCGTCTAACTTTGCTTTTAATGAAAATTATCAATTAAAAAGACAAAATTTGTTACAATTGGGGATATAATTTGATCCAATTGCCATAAAAAAAAAAAAAATTTGAGAAAAAAGGCTGGAAAACCAATTCTCACCTGCACAAAATCATGGAAATGGCACGTGTGGAGAAGATGGAGAATAAATTGCATGGAAAATTTTTGCTATCAAACACTCCCAAAAGCTGGAAAATGGGGAAAAATAAATTTCCATGGAAAACATGCCAAATCAAAACAGGCCCTAATTTGTTTATTATTTTTCCAGGTGAAATTTATTCTTGAATTTACTTACAAACTCGTTATGTGCAGGTTTCTCAAGATTGGCCTGGCCTCCCTGCTGGTGTAAAGTTTGATCCAACTGATGAGGAGCTGATTGAACATTTGGCTGCAAAATGTGGGGTGGGGAATTCGAAGCCGCACATGTTTATTGATGAATTCATCCCGACTCTTGAAGGTGAAGAGGGGATATGTTACACCCATCCCGAAAATCTTCCAGGTGAGTGAACACCTAACTCTTAGATAAATTATGTCTGTTATTGTCGTTTTTCTTCTGCCAATGCTATCATGTTGGGCTGAAGTGAAAGTTAATCTTGACTTTCTTTAAAGAAGCAAATTTTTTTGCTGAAAATAATAAATTTGCAAATCATGTTTAACAAAATAAATAACTTAAAAGTAATTTTGACTTACTTTTAACACAATTGGCTATGTTCTTTAGATTACCTCACAATTCTTGCCTGATTTTGTGCATTAATATGCGTGTGTTTAATGGAAATTGTAATGGAAGGCTTTCATTGGATCATAATCCTAAGCTTAAACTGATGTAATAAAATAGTTCTAATAGATGAGTTGGTCGATTGTATGTGTTTATTAGATAATATACTTCTTTGGTTCACTCACTTAAATTCAATGTAGCATGTTCCTCATCGTCTTGGTACTATTGAGATCTGCAGTCTATAAGATGTAGGAAAACGTCAAATTGTTGACCGGTTTTAAGGTTACGAGTTAGTCTCATGAACTTTATCCTAGTACAAGAGCGGGTGTAGTCAGATATAGATATGTTAAGGCAGTGTTAGTATGTATAACTTTGGTTCAGTACAATTGAGATATAGAGTGTATAAGATGAAGGCAAATCTCGGATTGTAAAATCGATTTTAAGGTTAATCGTCCCAATATATATTTGTTATTAGACTATTCTTATGCTCATCTGGATTTGTTTCAGGTGCTAAAAAGGATGGAAGCAGTGTTCACTTCTTTTATCGGACAATCAATGCGTATGCTAGTGGTCGTCGTAAACGCCGAAGGATTCATGGCCAAGAAAGTGTGGAAAAAGGACACGTCCGCTGGCATAAGACAGGGAAGACCAAACCCTTGATGCAAAATGGGAATCAAAAAGGTTGTAAGAAAATCATGGTTCTGTATGAAACAACAAAGAAGGGATCCAAGCCTAATAAATGTAACTGGGTTATGCATCAGTTCCATCTGGGGACTGATGAAGACGAGAGGGAAGGAGAGTATGTGGTTTCAAAGATCTCATACCAACCACAGAAGGAGACTGACAAGAATGAGACTAATTTGAATCCTGAAGAATCTGATATCGGGACAACCCACGGAAGTCCCAAGACTCCAAAGACAAATACTCCCTTTCGTCCTAAACCAGTGAAAACTCCTGATGCAGTATCTGATAAGGGGATAATACCATCACCTCTCCAGGTTGGTGGCAATATATTAATTGCAAACTTATTGGCTGTTTGGATTGTTGAGTTGGCCATTTCTTCCTGCAGGAATTTTCTTTTTGAAATTGATGCACAAGATACTTGTTGGATGCAACATGCGGATTCATAATGCTTATTGGAAAACTCTATTAACTTATATCTCAAGTATTGTTATAGATTAGTAAACTAAGTATCTGTTCCTTTGATGGCTGCAACGTTACAATTCACTATATTAGCCAAGAAGCTTCCACTTGTTGGGAATTGTTACATAACATTAAATCAAATTTGATGTATACATTGTTTTAGTTTTAGCTCGAATTATAGAAACCGAATGCAATGCTGAGTTTCCTAATGTGGAAGTATAAACTCCTTTCGTCCATAATGATGCTCTCATTAGCTGATAAACGATCCTTTCAGCTTAATAGTTGATCCATGATTGCATTTTTAGGTGAATCTTTGATTTGGTGTTCCCCATTCTGTGAGTGTCACGTTCTTTGTAATTGGACAAGCACGTGTGGCTATCTGGATTTAAGATCTTTTTGCTTGCTCTTAATTGAAAACATATACGTTTAAGTTTAAGTTATTTGTATAGCGGTCATTTTTAACTGAATATCTAGACTTCTTGAAATCAAATGTATCCTGATAGATGTCATTGTAATTATTGTATTCTGAAGCAGGAAGTGGAGACTTTCAAAAAGTCGTCTCATCCTTTATCTTATCCTCAGTTGAAGGAACAAATTGACTTTACTGCTACTTTGGCTGGAGAATACCAAGCTGTTGATATGGATGATTTGCTATTATGCAATGAGATAATTGATTCTTACGCACCGTTGAGTGATTTAAGGCCTATAAATTCTTCGAACACTCAAGTTGCTCGCAACATAACCAACTTAACGCAGGGGGATGGAAATAGTACCTTCGGAATTGCTGATCTCGAGAACTTAGAATTGGATACTCCACCAGATTTTCAGCTGGAAGTAAGCTCTTCTTCCTGTGACTTGTATTTATCTTTTTAATAAAATAATTCCAAAAACATGACGTCATTAATTGATTACTCATATAATCCTGATCAATGCTTTCAGGATTTGCAGTTTGCTTCTCAAGACAGTATATTTGATTGGTTGGATCGCATCTAGACAAAGTCTGCACGAGGGTGGAAGTGAAGTCCCCGTTTTGTCCTGTCCCTCATTGAATTTCAGGTAAAACGTCCACTGACAATGGAAAAAACCAGTCTTAAAGGGATTCCAGGAATTTTCACTTCCCCTTATTTTCATCAAATGCATTTGATCTTACCCGACAAAGCAATGGAGTTTCAACAACAAATTTATGTTGTAGCTCGGAAGTCTCTGGTTTCGCTTTTTGTGGCTCGACTGCACTAGCTTTGAGCATCCTCGGCGTATTTTAATTACTATGCTATTAAAAACATTGTGGTTCCAATGCGATTAGAATGGTATATAAACTACATTAAACTTGAGACTTGCATAACGTGGATTCCATCAGGTTGAAATGTTAGTATATGTATATATATCTCCCTGGTAGCACAAGGGTATGTTTGTAATTTTCAATCCTTGCTTTGGTATCATGAATTTAACGTGGGTTGTGCTTCATGCACAGGAACACTCACAGCATCAGGGGGCGGGTGGGTTTTTTTTTTTTTTTTTTTGTAGTTTTTTATACAAGTGGGACCCATTGGTGTGAGTGTTGGTAGTTTAAACCCAACATTAATTATTGATTTAACATAGTGTCATTTTTTTTGTACCTTGATTCGAAAATCTAGGAATTGCATCCTTCATTGACATGTAAATGGTGTGAGCATATTTGGCCGAGCTTAAAGAGAATGAAATGTACTTTTTTTCAACCAACTTTGTAACTAGGGGTGTAAGCGATACGGTTTTATCGATTTTTGACAAATTTTCAAACCAAATCGTTTACCAGTTTAAGAAAAATTCAAACCTAAATTAAACCATTTTGAACGGTTTGAAAACAAACTCAGACTAGATCAAATCATTAGACCTAACGGTTTGGTCTGATTTTAAACTGCCGGTTTCCTCATGTATTTTTTTGCCCGTCTACTTTTATATTATTAATTCATTGAATTCAATATATATTTATATCTCACTATCAATAAATCTAAACCAAATTAAGCCTTTGTTTGAACTAAATTTTTGGGACAAAAAAATGAAAATTTGGACCGTTATCCCACAAGTTCAGTCGCCTTTGTTGACCTGCTGTTTCATGTGTGGGACCCAGCTTCCTCTCCAACTGTTAATTTTTTCATTATGATGATATGAAAAATATGACTCAAACAGAGCTAAATATATCTACTATAAATTTAAATACCAACTAAATCAAAGTGAAATCATAATAAACTAAAACATAGTTTTTTTTTGTTCACATTTTTTAAGCTAATGACGATACAATAACATTACAATATAAGTCTACTAAACTAGATATAAGGTCAAAAAATATAATGATGTCCAACAAGACCTTGTGATCATCATATCTGAAAAAAGGATACTGATTAAACCAAAAAAAAAAAAAAAAAAACCAACCACACTAATAAAGCAATTATTTATAATATCTAAATATAACAATTATACAATTTTACGTTTGTATTATGTTACGAAACGCATTTAATTTCAGATTCTTACCTTAATTTGCTCCAAAAAAATTATTCATCTGAAACTTTATTGTAGCAAATATTATCACTGAAGGTCTAAGATCTCTTTGTCTTCGATTGGGTATAATTGATTTCAATTTAACTTTGAAGAGGCGTGAAAATTTGAAAAAGAAGTATGTCGTACCGGTGGCTCAAGACTATGTTGGATGTCGGCTGGAGTTCATCTAAATTCTAAAGAGGAAAAGAGCTTTTGATAGATTATGTTAGTCTTGAGATTATTAGATATAAATTATGATTATCGGATAATAATACTATATCTGTATTAGAAAATTAGAAAATGACAAGAATACCCACAAAAGATAAAACTATTGAATTTTAAATATTTGGATGAATTTTCAAAAAATTTCATTTTTTTATTCTTATATATTTTTTCGCCGGTTCGGTTTTGTTTTAAGCCGCAATTAAAATTCTCAAACTTAAACCAAACAATTTAGACTGGTTTGGTTTAGATCAAAACCATTTCGTTGACCGGATCCACGTGGCACCAAACCGACGGTTTCTAAAATGTGGTTTCGGTTCGATTTTCCGGTTTGGCGATTTTTGCTTACAGCCCTATTTGTGACCCACCTTTGTAAGTGTAGCATAACTCCATTTGCACAACAATAAAGCTACTTGTACAAAATTGTGTTAAAAAATTTGGATTACAAAGTGTGTTGACAAAATTCAAGTAATGTATTTGAAATGATTTAAAAATCTGTTTTTAAAATGATTGGTATGAATATTATTTTGTCAACCAACTTTGTAACCCACCTTTATAAGTGTAGCATAACTCTTTGCACAATTGTATCTTCCAATTACATTTTACAAATAAATTGAACTTTTAAAAAAATGTAATTATATAAGCAGCCAAGAATATGAGGCAACAAAAAATGGCACAGTGAACCAATTTTGTGTTAAATAAATTAGAATTGAGAGAGACTTCACCTAACTTGTAAATGAAGATGAGCTTCATCTCACACACAATAAACCTTATTCAAGACATCGAATTAAACATATCATAATTTATGCATGCTTATTGCGAATAATAGATAATGCTCCTAAAAATCATGCTGGAGCATGCACGAGGTGAAATAGAAGAGGATCCCACGAGACCTCAAAAAATTGGGCTGGGCTAGGTAAGCTTGACCTTAATCTAATGTGGGCTAAACCTCGAGCTTATATTCTAAAGGGAGTAGGCTTGATCATAATCTCAACCTTAGATCATTGGCATAGACTCGACATTGATATTCGCTTGAGTACCTAAAACAACAGGCGTTGAGGTTTGTTGTTGTTGCTCCTCCAACGCTTAACTTTGTAAACGTGGAGACAATATACACGTGAGACTATAAATTGAATAATAAAAGCATACCTGATTAATTGTACCTATTTATTGTATTTTATTGTATCCTTATTAAGTCCCCATTTGAGCCACAATAAAAAATGAAAATGAAAAATATAGTCGTTATGGACCCCACACAAGAGATAAAAGTCAATATGGTGGCTTGATGTGATAGATAATGGTCATATTTTTCATTTTAATGAGGAAATAATAGAGCTCAAACAGAACCCAAAATTATTCATTTAAATACTACGTCCTTGTTTGGCTCTCATGTTCTAGAGCTCATTTTTTTCTCAGATTTATTATCAATCACATATTTTATAGGATCCCAACTTTTATAACAATTTGTTAAGATAGGGTGAAAATACTCACCTGTCTATTGTATTTTTGAATAAGCAAAACAAATAATACTGTAAAAATGCAATTGAATATCGGGCCTCGTATACAGCACTTCTACAATATTTTTGGAAGAAATCATAATTAAGGACAACTTTTTGATTAACGAGAGGTTAAAAATGAGAATGTGACAATGAAAGTTAAGGATATAAATGTGATAATGAATAAATATTCATAATTTTTAATGTAATTAAAATATGATGTATTTTAAAAAAATGCACGGTGAATATAATCACCATTTTTCGATTTTTTTACAAAAAAGAAGAAGAAGAAGAAGAAGATAGATATATAAGAATGATACATGAATATAGCGACTCCCTTATTTTTTTAGATTCCAGTCCCACCAAGGAAAATAATGCACGTACAGGGGAGCTTATTTTACAGGTCCCTCTCAGGTAGGAATAGGGGCGAACCCCACATTTTTTTTTAAATATATGTGGAGCCCGATCGCAAACAGTGAGGGGCCAATGAGGCTCCTGTGAACCGAGCTCCCGTGCCCTCTCACTTAACTCAAGAGTTAATGATTGACTTTTTAGTTAATGAAGTTTGTCTGATTGCATTGAATTAAATTAATCCCTAATATAATTGGGAA
>NW_019257864.1:65583-66865 GCF_002742605.1 Olea europaea var. sylvestris
AAAAAAAAAAAAAAAAAAAAAAAAAAAAAAAAACACTTATATATCCATCCGTCGTGCAATTTTCGGTCCACAGAAAATCATAGATAGAGCGGTTGAGAAAAAATAGAGATACAGAGAGAAGAGTAAGAAAGAAAAGAAAAGAAAAAGAGAAGAAGGATCGAGCACGATTTGTGATTTCAAGTTCAAAAGACCACGTTCTTCCAGTTAAGATTTCGACCCAAGAATTAAGTAAGATATTTCTTTTGAATTCAATTACCCCATTATTATTTTATATGCATGAAATCCGAGTCGATGCGAATCAGCAAACGTTATTTACTATTTTTCTTTCATTGAACTAGGAAAAGAACAAGGACCTGTTCCGTCTTTTGCTTTCATGAACAGGGTTTTATTGATTCAATACAAAGTTTTCTTCATATATTGATGTATGGGACTGATCTAATTGAAAACTGGACTATATACTATTTATTAAGCTTTCTGTTTTTCAATTTTCACGTTTCTGTTTTGTCATAATTTCGTGATTTTATCCCTCAAATCAGTTTTCACGAAAATTATTCATATAAATTACATCTAATAATTTTTCGAAAACCAGATTCTGCCTTTTTAATATGTTTATCCTATACGAAGTTAGCTTTCTGGAGTTATGAAATTCTTTCCCCATCTTATGTATGTTTTTAGACAGCTTGCTGACTTCCCCTAAGTGGTTGTGTATGAATTTTGGCAAAATTACACTTAAACATTTAACGTAATTGATTAGAGGTTGATGTCCGAGAGAGAAGGGCATTCCAACTTGTTATCAGAACCAACTTTTTAGTTTTAGAGCTACTAGAAATATAACTGTCTTATGTGTTCTTCTATGTCTTAGTGCATTCTTTTCCGTTTAATGGCCAATGATTCCTCAATCTCACCGATCTAGGTAAATTACTTACAGAGTTTTTTCTTTTATATATTGAAGGAGAAGAAAATGGCAGCATCCAGAGCTTCATCTAACAGAAAAAACAATGAGGAGAAAAAGAAGGAGCAGCTGCTTCGTGCAGCTCGAAAGCGATATGGATCTACTATTGTTATTGAGCAGTTTCTCAAGTTCAACCCTTCATCATTCGATGGTACTGCTGGAACAGGGAAGTGGTTAGAAGATATGGAGCGTATTTTGCGAGTCATGGAGTGCATTGACGTAGAGAAGGTTTCCTGCGCATCATTTATGCTAAAAAATAGAGCTTGTCATTGGTGGGAGAGTAGAATTGAACGAAATGTGACTTGGGCTAGGTTCAGACAGCTGGTGCTT
>NW_019257865.1:0-1098 GCF_002742605.1 Olea europaea var. sylvestris
ATTTCATTATTTTTCGAATTCTCTTTAAATTTTCTTCCACCTTCTTTAGATTTTTGAAACCGCATATTAAGTTTTGATTGAAATGCATTTTCTATCTCCATTTCATAGCGCCTTTCTAATCTTTTTTCATGAGCTTCTAATGATCCTTTAATTCTACAACGGTTAATTCATCTATATCCTTGGATTCTTCAATAGCTGCAATAATTGGATCATATTTTTCTGTGCAAGTAATTAAAATTTTTCCAACAACCTTCTTTTCGAGAACATCATCACCATAAGACCTTAGTTGATTTACTATTTCATCTATTATTGAATAATAATCTTTTGCGGTTTCCGACTCTTTCATTTTTAGATTTTCAAAATTCCTTCTTAAAGTTTGAAGGCGGCAAGTACGTACCTTGTTACTGCCGTAGAACTCCTCCTTCAACTTATCCCATGCTTCTTTCGCTGTTTTGGCTCCCATAATTCTTGGAAAATATGTATCCGTCAAGCTCATTTGTAGAGAAAGTAATGCTAGAGAATCTTTTTGTTGATTCTCCTTAAGTTCCTTATTTTGTGCGGAAGTTAAAGTGGAAATGTCATCTGGGTTAGTATACCCATCGTTGACGACATCCCATAAATTTTGAGCACAAAAGTAGGTCTTCATTTTGATAGACCAAAAATCATAGTTGTCCCCATTAAATGTTGGGATAGGAATTGATGAGTGGAAAGCGTCTGCCATCATATATGCGTACACCCAATATCAATCGAACGTGGCTCTGATACCACTGATAGTTTTTGTGTTGTTGTAGTGATGAGATAGGATGATTGAGGATGTTTTGTATGGAATAATTTTGGAGGTAAAAAAATAGTTGGCTTTTTATTGAAAGTTAATAGTTTGGAAGATTTTGGTAGAAAGTAATTTGGTGGACAAAGTGGGTAGGAGAAAGGAGTTTTATTAGAATGACGATGGCTTACAATAGCTTGAGCTTTGTCTAGCTTCTTTTTTTCTTACTAACAAATGAGGGATCATGCCCTATTTATAAACTCTTATCATATCTTCTAGAGAATTCTACAAGTGTCTACAACCTATACAAGGTTTTTTGGTGTCCAAGTTAC
>NW_019257866.1:0-1098 GCF_002742605.1 Olea europaea var. sylvestris
TCATGAAATCAAAAATTCTTTTCATTGGCTCGATTCCAATCGAATTAGACTAGTAATTCGTCGAAAATGAACAAACCCGAAGACATCATGAAATCAAAATCCACATTACATTGGCTCGATTCCAAACGAATTACACTAGCAATTCGCCAAAATTGAACAAACTCGAAGTTATCATGAAATCAAAAACCTCTTTTGATTGACTCGATTCCAGTCGAATTAGAATAGCAAATTGCCAAAAATGAACAAACCCGAACTTTTGATGAAATCAAAAACCACTTTTTATTTGCTCGATTCCAGTCGAATTAGACTAGCAATTCGCCGAAAATGAACAAACCCGAAGTTATCATGAAATCAAAAACCACTTTGCATTGGTTTGATTCCAATAGAATTAAACTTGGAATTCGTCAAAAATGAACAAACTCGAAGTTATCATGAAATCAAAAGCCACATTTCTTTGGCTCAATTCCAATCGAACTAGACTATCAATTCGCCAAAAAGAACAAACCCGAAGTTATCATGAAATCAAAAACTACTTTTCATGGGCTCGATTCCAATCGAATTAGTCTAGCAATTCACCGAAAATGAACAAACCCGAAGATATCATGAAATCAAATTCCACATTTCATTGGCTCGATTCAAATAGAATTAGACTAGCAATTCACCAAAAATGAACAAACCCGAAGTTATCATGAAATCAAAAGCCGCATTTCGTTGGCTCAATTCCAATCGCATTAGACTAGCAACTCCTGAAAAACGAATAAACCCGAAGTTATCACGAGATCAAAAACCAATTTTCATTACCTCGATTCCAATCGAATTAGACTATCAATTCGTCGAAAATGAAAAAACTCGAAGATATCATGAAATCAAAAGCCGCATTTCGTTGGCTCGATTCCAATCGAATTAGAATAGCAATTCGCCAAAATTGAACAAACTCGAAGTTATGATGAAATCAAAAACCTCTTTTGATTGACTCGATTCCAGTCGAATTTGAATAGCAAATCGCTAAAAACGTACAAACCCGAAGTTTTGATGAAATCAATAACCACTTTTCATTGGCTCGATTCCAATCGAATTAGACTAGCAATTCGCCGAAAA
>NW_019257867.1:0-1098 GCF_002742605.1 Olea europaea var. sylvestris
ATTCGCCAAAAAGAACAAACCCGAATTTATCATGAAATGAAAAACAACATTTCATTTGATCGATTCCAGCCGATTTAGACTCGCAATTCACCAAAAATGAAAAAACCTGAAGTTATCATGAAATGAAAAACCGCTTTTCATTGGCTCGATTCCAATCGAATTAGACTAGCAATTCGAGAAAAATGAACAAACCCGAAGTTATGATAAAATCAAAAACCACTTTTCATTAGCTGGATTCCAATATATTTAGACTAGCAATTCGCCAAAAATGAGCAAACCCGAAGTTATCATGAAATCAAGAACCACTTTTCATTAGCTAGATTCCAATCGAATTAGACTAGCAATTCGCCAAAAAGAACAAACCCGAATTTATCTTGAAATGAAAAACAACATTTCATTTGATCGATTCCAGCCAATTTAGACTCGCAATTCACCAAAAATGAAAAAACCCGAAGTTATCATGAAATGAAAAACCGCTTTTCATTGGCTCAATTCCAATCGAATTAGACTAGCAATTCGCGAAAAATGAACAGACCCGAAGTTATGATAAAATCAAAAACCACTTTTCATTAGCTGGATTCCAATCTATTTAGACTAGCAATTCGCCAAAAACGAGCAAACCCGAAGTCATCATGAAATCAAGAACCACTTTTCATTAGCTAGATTCCAATCGAATTAGACTGGCAATTCGCCAAAAAAAAACAAACCCGAAGTTATCATGAACTCAAAAACCACTTTTTAGTGGCTCGATTCCAATCGACTTAGACTAGCAATTCGCGAAAAATGAACAAACCCGAAGTTATGACGAAATCAAAAACCACTTTTCATTAGCTAAATTCCATTCTATTTAGACTAGCAATTCGCCAAAAACGAATAAACCCGAAGTTATCATGAATCAGGAACCACTTTTCATTAGCTAGATTCTAATCGAATTAGACTAGCAATTCGCCAATAGAAAAGAAACCCGAAGTTATCATTAACTCAAAAATCACTCTTTAATGGCTCGATTCCAATCGAATTAGACTAGCAATTCGCCAAAAATGAACAAACCGAAGTTGTCATGAAATCAAAAACAACTTTTCATTGGCTTGATTACAA
>NW_019257868.1:0-710 GCF_002742605.1 Olea europaea var. sylvestris
CAACAAAACATTGGAGATCCGTCGAGAGATTTCACATGGATAACTATTTGAGTGTCAGTGGTTAATTTCTAACGTTCGGTAGTCGAATTGGTCCTTAGACTTGAGGTCGTCATGGTACCTTATATGAGGACAGTCATACTTTGGCGATATTGGATGTTGCTCTGCAAAGGGCCGCTAATACGACATCGTTCGGGTACGTCAAGAATCGTATGAAGGTTGTGATTGACCAATAAAGAATTCGTCACTCTTAGATAGTAGGAGATTATGAACTGCGTTTCATTCAATTAAGTCGATAACGAAATCCTTGACCAATGTGTACTCATAAGTCGAAAAGGAGTTTTCGACTTATATTGACTTAATAGTGGAGTGAGGAGTTTTCGACTTATATTAACTTAATAATGGAGTGAAAAATATGATCGATGATCGAGATTGACACACTTCCATATCTCGTAATTGATCGGATCATATTGACGAAAGGATTATAGTTTCACGGTAAACGAACGAGTTTGGTTTTATCATACCACATGACATTTTCCGTCACATATATTGCCCTAACACATTGCTAGATGTCAATCAGGGACGGCGAGTGTGAATTGACGATAAATTAAAATGGTGTTTTAATTTATCAATTTTTATTAGATCAAAATAATATTTCACGTCGTTAGGTATCGTGGTCGGGAACCTAATGGGTCACACACAAAAGAGAATTG
>NW_019257868.1:788-1098 GCF_002742605.1 Olea europaea var. sylvestris
TGGATAAATTAATTAATTGGATTTGTTATTTATATTCCCGAATTAATTAATTAGATTAATTAATTTACGGATTGGGTTTAATTAAATGAATTAATTAAAAATTAGATCAGACCGGGCCGAGCTTGTTTGGATTTATATAAATACATGGCTAGGGTTTGAGGTCCATATGATTTTCATTATTCTTGCTGGCACAAGAGAGAAAACCTGGTAGCTGCAATCTTATTCTTTGTGTGGATCACCATTGGAGGTTGGACAATTGGACAGCTGTGGATGGCGAATCAAGATTGCTGGAACTAAAAGAAAAGCAAAA
>NW_019257869.1:0-1098 GCF_002742605.1 Olea europaea var. sylvestris
CTAGATTCCAATCAAATTAGACTAACAATTCGTCGAAAAAGAACCAACCAAAATTTATTATGAAATCAAAAACCCTTTTCATTGGCTCGATTATAATCAAATTAGACTAGCATTTCGCGAAAAAGAACAAACCCGAAGTTATCGTGAAATAAAAAACCACTTTTCATTGGCTCGAATCAAATCGAATTAGACTAGCAATTTTCCGAAAATGGTAAAACCCGAAGTTATCACGAAATCGAAAACCACTTATCATTGGCTCGATTCCAATCGAATTAGACTAGCAAGTTTTCAAAAATGATCAAACCCGAGGTTATCATGAAATCAAAAGCCACTTTTCATTGGTTCGATTCCAATCGAATTAGACTAGCAATTCGCCAAAAACGAACAAACCCGAAGTCATCATGAAATCAAAAAAACCACTTTTCGTTGGCTCGATTCCAATCGAATTAGACAACCAATTTGCCAAAAATGTACAAACCGGAAGTCATCATGAAATCAAAAACCACTTTTCATTGGCTCGATTCCAATCGAATTAGACTAGCAATTTGCTAAAAATGAAGAAATCCGAAGTTATCATGAGATCGAAAACAACTTTTCATTGGCTCAATTCCAATCGAATTAGACTAGCATTTCGTAAAAAATGAACAAACACGAAGTTATCATTAAATTAAAAACCACTTTTCGTTAGCTCGATTCAAATCGAATTAGACTAGCAATTCGCCATAAACAAACAAACACGAAGTTATCATAAAATCAAAAAACAATTTTCATTGGCCAGATTGTAATCGAATTAGCCTTGTATTTCGACAAAATCAAACAGACTCGAAGATATCATGAAATCAAAAACCTTTTTTCATTGGCTCGATTCCAATCGAATTATACTAGCATTTCACCAAAAATGAAAAATACCCAAAGTTATCATAAAATCGAAAGCCACTTTTCATTGGCTCGATTCCAATCGAATTAGACAACCAATTTGCCAAAAACGTACAAACCGGAAGTATCATGAAATCAGAAACCACTTTTCATTGGCTCGATTCCAATCGAATTAGACTAGCAATTCGCTAAAGATGAACAAACCCGAAGTTATCATGAAAT
>NW_019257870.1:0-1098 GCF_002742605.1 Olea europaea var. sylvestris
CACAATTGAAGATGCTCTTAGCTCTCAAACTTCTAGATAGAAAAATATAGATTGTATGAGGTGAGCCATTTGCCCCAATATGGCCCAGCATTTTCACTACACCAACCCACGGTACGAATCATACCAGCCGTGCCTATTTGAGCCGTGTATTGGGACATGCAGCCCAACTCACTTTACATATCTATTTGCAGTACAAAATCCTATGACACAAATCGATCAATAGCTTATGTGATGTTTCCAAGGAGTAAAGTCTCAAGGCTTTTGACATAATAAGAAAACAAATATCAACTTACATGACATACCATCATGTGTTATGTAATAATATAATCCAGCTGATTGAGAAATAATAAGACGTCACAGGTACAAAGAAACCAACAGCATAACCTCGGAGGCAGACCGAGGAATTGCAAAGTAACGTGCATAATAAGTCCATCCGAAAACATGTTCAATTTTATTTGTAAAATAGACTGTTCTCTACAATTTTGCGCTTTGGAATGAGTTCTGAAGATAGCAGTAACTTAAGGCGAAGTTACCAGTGAAAGATCTCATTGAACAGCCTTAGGGGCTTTATCCGGTAAAATATTATCTGGAAGAATGAGTTCTGGGGGAGTTTCACGAACGACACCAATCATTGAATCATACTCCTCGTCACGTCGAGCAAACTTCTTACGCAGCATCTTTTCAAGCTCAATCTCATCAAACGACTTGGCATTTTCAGCAGCATGGACTTTTGCAAGGTTGGTGTAGTTCAATGCTGACTGGGAAATGAATGCTATTTCTTCATCTGTAAGCTTCCTGAGGAACTTGGCCGGATTACCTCCCCACACCTGTGACGTGCAAATTCCAAACGCATAATGGTATATAGTACATGAAATTTAAGTGCAGTTCAACATATGGGTTCTCTTCTGATTTTTGGTGTCAGAATAGAAAGTGTACCTCGCCAAAAGGGACTCTTGTATTCTGTCTGACGAGTGCTCCCGCAGCAACCATGGCATGTTTCTCTACAACTACACCATCAAGCAGTGTGGCTCCCATACCAACAAAAGCCTCGTCCTCAATCGTGCAGCCATGTATGACAGCACTATGACCTGTGTGCAA
>NW_019257871.1:0-1098 GCF_002742605.1 Olea europaea var. sylvestris
TCAAATTTGAGCCCATTCCGACACAGTCGCGAAAAATGACGAATTTGCCCCCGGCGCGATTTTTATTTCCGATGAACCAGCCAAATTTCATTCAATTCCAACACAGTCACGAAAAATTACGAAATTGCCCCTGGCGCGATTTTTGTTTCCGATCAATCTGTCAAATTTTAGCCAATTCCGACAAAGTCGCGAAAAATGACGAAATTGCCCCCGGCGCGATTTTTGTTTCCGATGAACCAGTCAAATTTTAGCCCATTCCGACACAGCCGCGAAAAATGACGAAATCGCACCCAGCACGATTTTTGTTTCCGACCAACCTGTCAAATTTGAGTCCATTCCGACACAGTCGCGAAAAATGACGAAATTTCCCCGGCGCGATTTTTGTTCATGATCAACATGTCAAATTTGAACCCATTCCGACACCATTGCAAAAACGACGAAATTGCCCCCAGCGCGATTCTTGCTTCCAATAAACCTGTCAAATTTTAGCCAATTTCGACACTGTCGCGAAAAATGATGAAATTGCCCCCAGTGCGATTTTTGTTCCCGATCAACCTGTCAAATTTGAGCCCATTCCGACACAGGCGCGAAAAATGACGAAATTGCCCCCGGCGCGATTCTTGTTTCCGATCAACCGTCAAATTTTAGCCAATTTCGACACAGCCGCGAAAAATGACGAAATTGCCCCGGCGCGATTTTTGTTCCCGATCAACTTGTCAAATTTGAGCCCATTCCGACACAGTCGCGAAAAATGACGAATTTGCTCTCGGCGCGGTTTTTGTTTCCGATCAACCTGTCCAATTTTAGCCAATTCTGACACAGTCGCGAAAAATGACGAAATTGCCCCCGGCGCGATTTTTGTTCTCGATCAACCTGTTAAATTTGAGTCCATTCCGACACAGTCGCGAAAAATGACAAATTTTTACCCGGCACGATTTTTGTTTCCGATCAACCTGTCAAATTTGAGTCCATTCCGACACAGTCGCGAAAAATGACGAATTTGTACCCGGCACAGTTTTTTTTCCGATCAACCTGTCAAATTTGAGTCCATTCCGACACAGTCGCGAAAAATGACGAAATTGCCCCGGCGCGGTTTTT
>NW_019257872.1:0-1098 GCF_002742605.1 Olea europaea var. sylvestris
TTTTGGATTGAACTCACAACTTCATCGCGACGATGAGGGATTTCGGCCATTTTTTGAAAGAACGAGCACTTGCGTAATTGGAATGCTTGGAGAGTCGGCGTAAGAAGGATTGAGCGTAACTTTTGCACACGGTGTCCGTTTTGGGCCCGTAAGTACTTTTTGGAAATGTAGCGACCCTTTGGGATTGAACTCACAACTTCGTCGCGACGTATGAGGGATTTCGGCCGTTTTTCGAAAGAACGAGCACTTGCATATTTGGAACGCTTGGAGAGTCGGTGTAAGAAGAATTGAGCTTAACTTTTGCACACGGTGTCCGTTTTGGGCCCGTAAGTACTTTTTGGAAATGTAGCGCCCCTTTGGGATTGAACTCACAACTTCGTCGCGACGTATGAGGGATTTCGGCCGTTTTTCGAAAGAACGAGCACTTGCATATTTGGAACGCTTGGAGAGTCGGTGTAAGAAGAATTGAGCTTAACTTTTGCACACGGTGTCCGTTTTGGGCCCGTAAGTACTTTTTGGAAATGTAGCGCCCCTTTGGGATTGAACTCACAACTTCGTCGCGACGTATGAGGGATTTCGGCCGTTTTTCGAAAGAACGAGCACTTGCATATTTGGAACGCTTGGAGAGTCGGTGTAAGAAGAATTGAGCTTAACTTTTGCACACGGTGTCCGTTTTGGGCCCATAAGTACTTTTTGGAAATGTAGCGACCCTTTTGGATTGAACTCACCACTTCATTGTGACGTATGAGGGATTTCGGCCATTTTTCGAAAGAACGAGCACTTGCATATTTATAACGCTTGTAGAGTAGGTGTAAGAAGAATTGAGTGTAACTTTTGCACACGGTGTCCGTTTTGGGCCAATAAGTAATTTTTGGAAATGTAGCAACCCTTTTGGATTGAACTCACAACTTCGTCGTGACGTATGAGGGATTTCGGCCATTTTTCGAAGGAACGAGCACTTGTATATTTGGAACGCTTTGAGAGTTGGCGTAAGAAGAATTGAGCGTAACTTTTACACACGGTGTCCGTTTTAGGCCCATAAGTACTTTTTGGAAATGTAGCGACCCTTTTGGATTGAACTCACAACTTCGTCGTGAC
>NW_019257873.1:0-1098 GCF_002742605.1 Olea europaea var. sylvestris
GCACATGGGATGCTATTTATTCAATTTGGAATAATTTGGGTTCTTGGATTTAGACTTTTGATGGATGAGATTGAAATTCGGCTAAAGGGCTGCACCGATGATTTGGTTATAAAATTTTAAATTTTGAAAAGATGAGATGGACACATTTTTCAACAAGATTGAATTTTAGGTTATGAAAAAAGACAAATGCTAATTACTCGGTGAAATTGAGATATTCCTCTCCACTTTACTCTACTCTACCCTACCTTACCTTAACCTACACCCCTGTGACTCCCTGTCCCCTCGGGCAAGGGTGTGGAGAGGAGGGGTTTGACGTGGAGGTGGCAGATTACGATAGAAAAAAAAATAGAAAAAGAAAAGAAAAAGAAAAAAGAAGACTTATTTACATAATTTTAAAAAGTTTTTTGATGCTTTTAAACATTTTTTTCGGGGCATTTTCAAGAAGCTCTATAAATGTGAAATATTCTTTATATTTTAAAAAGTCAATCATTAATTTTATGTTTTAAGAAACTCTTCAAATTAATATTTTTAAAATAGAAAGTTGGTATTGGAGAGCAAAATCCATTCTCTATACTTAAATGCATTCCATATATTTCAATTTTCAATGCTCCATATATTTACCCAATTAAATAGTACATACAAAGAAAATTGAGGAAAATAATAAAACAATTTTAAGGAAAACTGGTAAAAATGAAATATAGAAAAAAATAATAATAAAATATTGGGAGTATTAAATTTAAGTGTTCATCAAAGAGGCTGTTAGAGTATTTAAAAATTTTTGCTCTCTACATTGCAAGATTTCGAATAGCACTACTCTTTATATCCCTCTAACACGCACGGTCTCTTACTTTTGCCTAAGGCACGTTTGAGTTTCCCAACTTTCAAACGTGTTTTATAGATTTCACATAATATAAGAATGTAATCGTATATTTTAAATGATTCATGAGCGTAAATGTGAAATCTATTTGTAGATGGGACAACACTCGATAAGATTAAGATAGTAAAAGAAAGATGTGCCAATAAGAAACATTAATTGTCAATCTCCAATCAATAATGTGAGGAAGTAGGGGTGTAAGCGGTCCGATTTTATCGATTTTT
>NW_019257874.1:0-611 GCF_002742605.1 Olea europaea var. sylvestris
TCCGATCAACCTGTCAAATTTTAGCCCATTCCGACACCGTCGCGAAAAATGACGAAATTGCACCTGCAAGATTTTTGTTTCCGGTCTGCCTGTCAAATTTTAGCCCATTCCGACACCGTCGCGAAAAATGACGAAATTGCACCGGCGCGATTTTTGTTTTCGATAAACCTGCCAAATTTTAGCCCATTCCGACACCGTCACGAAAAATGACGAAATTGCACCGGCACGATTTTTGTGTCCGCTCAGCCTGTCAAAATTTAGCCCATTCCGACACCGTCGCGAAAAATGACAAAATTACCCCCTGCGCGATTTTTGTTTCCGATCAACCTGACAAATTTTAGCCCATTCCGACACCGTCGAGAAAAATGACGAAATTGCCCCCGGTGCGATTTTTGTTTCCGATCAGCCTGTCAAATTTTAGCCCATTCCGACAGCGTCGCGAAAAATGACGAAATTGGCCCCTGAGGCGATTTTTGTTTTCGATCATCCTGTCAAATTTTAGCCCATTCCGACAGCGTCGTGAAAAAAGACGAAATTGCCCCCGGCGCGATTTTTGTTTCCGATCATCCTGTCAAATTTTAGCCCATTCCGACACCGTCGCGAAAAATGAC
>NW_019257874.1:949-1098 GCF_002742605.1 Olea europaea var. sylvestris
AATTTCGGCACCGTCGCGAAAAATGACGAAATTACTCCTGGCACGATTTTTGTTTCCGATCAACCGGTCAAATTTTAGCCCATTCCGACACCATCGCGAAAAATGACGAAATTGCCCCCGGTGCGATTTTTGCTTCCGATCAACCAGCC
>NW_019257875.1:0-1372 GCF_002742605.1 Olea europaea var. sylvestris
AACTAATGGATTTCACTCGTACCTAAAACAGACATACATTGATGTGATTTCATTTTAAGTTTACAAAACTGCTCAAACTCAAGCTATCTTGATTCTGGAAAAGGTAAATCGTCTTGAACCAACAGGATGCTGAGATCAAGATCAAAGTGCCTCCTTAAGATTAAAGGTTCTCGATAATACTCTTGCATAATCATACTCATTCAGCTCGACCAGCATCTTCTTCACCCTTCTAACGAGTTTACTAATTTCAGTCTCCATGCTACCAGATGCAAGCTTCTTCTCCAGAGACTTTCCAACTAACATCAAGTAATCCACCAGTGACTGCAATTTTGGGCTGCATACAAGAAATAGAAAAGAAGAAAAATAATAGACTTGTCAAAACTTTCTGGGTTTCATCAGAAACATAATCGTAGAAATTAAAGACATGATTTGAAGATCGATTAGTTCAGAGCTTCCTATTAGGTCATTTTCCCCTACTAAAGAAATCATATAGCAGTTGGGCCAAATCATTTTATTAGAACACTAATAGTACAGAAAGACCATTAAAGTTGCTTTCCAAAACCAAACTTGAAGAAAGAAGCTTTTATCCATAAATTTCTACAGCTTTATTGTTCTATCCTAATCTCAATTGCTCTTGCAGAAAGCATGGGAGAAATGCTCACATCCTGCAATTTCCAGAATCTGGAGAAAAGATATTCTAGGGGGTCGAGTCCATAATTGTTAGGGGAAAATTGCAACTGAGTACCAAAACTTTCGTTTATTAGCAGACTTTGCCCAAACCTTTCATTTGCCACCGTAAGTACCAAACCTTTACAAAATTCGCAGTTCAAGTCCAAACTAACAGTTTTGACCCTAAAAATCGTCTGTTGACCTCAAAAATTAAAAATCTAATAATTTTGACCAAGTAAAGCAAGGTTAAAATTGTAACTTTATAATTTTAAATATAAAAAAATAAATAGAAAACCCCATCTCCATCTTCAGTCTTCCCCAATCCCCATACCCCAAAAATCAAAACCACCTCCACCCGGCTGCCGGCACCACCGCGGCTCCCCGAGCACTCCTTTGAGTAATGTACTGTGCGGTGGTGCAATCTTCAGATTTTGGTCGAAGGTCCAGTTTTCTTTTCTTGTTAGGTGCTTAAAGATTTTCTAGACCTCGATGACAGTTTTGTGTGTTTCCTTTGAATGATTTATTAGGGTTTTCTTTGGGTTCTGTTCCTGAAACTAAATGTTGTACAAGTATGAAATGAGGAGAAGCAAAAACTGGGGGCATTGTTGCAGGAGTTGCCTTCTAAGAAATTGGATCAAATGATTGAAATTGTAAAAAAGAGGACTTCAAATTTGCTACAGGAGGAAGATGAGATTGAGGTTGT